>NC_057794.1:399853542-400086687 GCF_018294505.1 Triticum aestivum | reverse complement strand
CACCGGCCACCGTCGCGGCTGCCACCGGCGTCCCTCGCCCCGTCCACCGGCGCTGGCCACCGCCCTCGCCCGCGCCTTCGCCCCGGCCGCCGCACTCCACCGCCCTCCCCTCGTCGCCGGCCTTTGCTCCGGCCACCGCGCTCCTCTGTTCCGGCGAAGTCTCCGGCGTGCCTCAGTTTCCGTGCCGCTACAGTAAACCCTAGATCCAGATCTGGGGTAGTTTTTTTTCACTAAGTCCCAGAATTTTTACTTCATATGCTCCTGTTCGAGGCCCCATAACTTTGCATCCGTAACTCCGATTCATGCATATAGCATATCAAAATGTTCGTCTCGATGAGTACATCATTTCATTCCATTGTATCATTTTCATTTGAGTTCATCTTGATGCCCGAAATGCTATTAGAAGAAGGCTTTGTGAGTTAATTGTCAGATCTGCTACTTCATCTTAGACTTTTGTCATTTTTGCCATGATTATTGTGTGCATGCTATGCCTGTGAGTCCTCCATATGTTTTGTTAAGGATTTTGTCTTCTTTCCAGAGGTGCAACCCATGCATTTTTAGGATGTGTGTGGTGACTTATGCAATCTTGTAAAGTGAGGCACCCGGTAAATCTGTTTTCAGAGACTTAGTAGTTTTCACAAAGTCTGGGATTATTTAGTTCATGGTGCCATATGTTCGTGTTGTTTCCTAGTGATCCGTGCCTCTTTTGAGGATGATCAGTAAAAGAGTTTTGTTAATCATGTTATGCTCTATCCATCCATGTCTTTGTTTGCAATTATGGAGCACCCTAGCTTGAGTCAATCGAGCTCTACTTTTGCTTCGTTGTGAATCTGGGCAGATCGTCAACTCGTTTGCGATTTTGCCGATGTTATTGTAGTTGATCCGTGCATGCTATGCCATTGTTCTTGCCATGTATAGCTTGTATTTGGTTCCTTCTTTATGGATGTATGCTTGCCTTGCCATGACTTGCACCGTAGTGAGTGCATCGAGCTCGTTTACATGCCTTCGTGAGTTATATTTCAGCATGTCTCAGTTTTCACTAAGTCTGAAAACTGATTATGTTTTTGCTATGTTCGTGTGCCCGTTAGTGTATTTTGTGAACCCTTTTGGCCCCAGGTCACTTTGGGTCTTTTGTTAATCTTGTTGAGTAGCTCCATTCCATGTTCTTACTTGTCACAATCAGGTCATGTATCATGTTGTTTTGCTGCTCCGAAGAGGGCTTCGTGAGCTGAAATTTCAGACAAGTGTTAATTTCACTAAGTCTGGAATCTGTTTTGCATTTGCGTTTTTACCATGCTTGTTTGAACCTCATAATGGGTGAATTGGCCGTGGCTCAGTGTTAGTCTTTTGTTAAGCATCTTGTGTGCATCCCTGCCATGTATTTTGTTGTCATGTTTGGTGGCTGTAGCATGTTCATTGTAACGCATTTAGATGCCTACTTGCTGTAAATCGCAGACCGGTGTCATTCTTAAAACGCTTGCCATTTCTAAACCGTAACTCCGATTCCGGCGTTCTTTATATCGTTTTCAAGCGATTTCATCCCCTCTTTCCAGTGGGACCCTTGGAATTCCAAGTTGAGGCAAGGTTCATGCATTTCCTGTCATATCTTGCATTTTGCATCCCGCATCGCATCCTGCATAGCATGTCTTCATTGCATCATATCGCTTGATCCTTGCACGTGGTTGATTGTATCCTTGTTGCTTATTTGTCTTGTTTGGGTAGAGCCGGGAGACGAGTTCGCTACCGAGGAGCCCGTTGAGTTTGCTTGTGAGGATCCAGTCAACTCTGACAACTGTGCAGGCAAGATGATCATACCCTCGAAATCACTACTATCTTTGCTATGCTACTTTGCTCGCTCTTGCTATGCCAATGCTACGATGCCTACCTTTTGCTTGTCAGCCTCCCAATTGCCATGTCAAACCTCTAACCCACCATTATCCTAGCAAACCGTTGATTGGCTATGTTACCGCTTTGCTCAGCCCCTCTTATAGCGTTGCTAGTTGCAGGTGAAGATTGGAGGCCGTTCCTTGTTGGAACATTTATTTACTTGTTGGGATATCATTATATTGCTATGTTATCTTAATGCATCTATATACTTGGTAAAGGGTGGAAGGTTCAGCCTCTCGCCTAGTGTTTTGTTCCACTCTTGCCGCCCTAGTTTCCGTCATATCGGTGTTATGTTCCCGGATTTTGCGTACCTTACGTGGTTGGGTTATAATGGGAACCCCTTGATATTTCGCCTTGATTAAAGCTTGTCCAGCAATGCCCAACCTTGGTTTTACCATTTGTCACCTAGCCTTTTTCTTTCCCTTGGGTTCTGCAGACTTAAGCGTCATCTTATTTTAACCCCCCCCCCGGGCCAGTGCTCCTCTGAGTGTTGGTCCAAACCGTCAGCCGCCGGTGGCTACCAGGGGCAACTCTGGGCTGGCCTACCGGAAGTTTAGACAATCTGAGTGTGCCCTGAGAAAGAGATATGTGCAGCTCCTATCGGGATTTGTCGGCACATTCGGGCGGTGTTGCTGGTCTTGTTTTAACTTGTCGAAATGTCTTGTTGTACCGGGATACCGAGTCTGATCGGTGTGTCTCGGGTGGAGGTCTATTCCTTTGTTGACTGTGAGAGCTTGTCATGGGCTAAGTTGGGACTCCCCTGCAGGGATTGAACTTTCGAAAGCCGTGCCCGCGGTTATGGGCAGATGGGAATTTGTTAATGTCCGGTTGTAGATAACTTGAACCTTAATTAATTAAAATGAATCAACTGAGTGTGTTACCGTGATGGCCTCTTCTCGGCGGAGTCTGGGAAGTGGACACGGTGTTGGAGTAATGTTTGCGCAGGTTGTTCTCTAGCTTCTCGACCGTGCTTTGCCTCCTCTTCTCGCTCTCTTTTGCGAATAAGATAGCCACCATACTTGCTAGTCGCTTGCTGCAGCTCCACTCATATTTAACCTTGCCATACCTATAAGCTTAAATAGTCTTGATCGCGAGGGTGCGAGATTGCTGAGTCCCCGTGGCTCACAGATACTATAACTCCAGATGCAGGTCCAGGTGATTCTGCTCTAGGTGACGACTACGAGCTCAAGTGGGAGTTCGACGAGGACTCTCAGCGTTACTACGTGTCTTTTCCTGATGATCAATAGTGGTGCCTAGTTGGGGTTCGATTCAGGGCCTTGTCGCATGTTGGGTTTTCTTCTAGTTTGGCGCCGTAGTCGGGCCATGAGTGTTTGTATGATGGATGTTATTTATGTACTTTGATGTGATGTGGCGACTGTAATCCAACTATGTATCTCCCCCTTTTATTATATATTACATGGGATGTTGTAATGATTGCCTGACTTGCGACATTGCTTTCAATGTGGTTATGTCTCTAAGTCGTGCCTCGACACGTGGGAGCTATAGCCGCATCGAGGGCGTTACAAGTTGGTATCAGAGCCTTCCCCGACCTTAGGAGCCCCATTGCTTGATCGTCTTTAGCGGCCGAGTTGTGTCTAGAAAAATGTTTTGAGTCTTTAGGAATTATATATCGGAGAGTTTAGGAATTCTTTTTACTTCCCAGTCTCCTTATCGCTCTGGTAAGGCATCCTCACGTAGAGTTTTGACTCTTCTCTTCTCAAATTTCACTAATTTTTTTTAGGATCACGCGAGTATCTTGGAATCGTTCCGATGACTTATGATGAGAACATTGTCTTGGTGCCTCCTGTCAGGGGTTTAGTGGAAGTGTCCCGGGGAGTTGAGCTCTGAGGTGTTGTCATCATAATTTTATCGTTGCAATTCTGGAAAACTTGAGATATGTTCGCCGACATCGAAAATCTCTTTTATGCAGTTCGTTGGTGAGATAACCTCGACGCCACCCAGTACTGGGGCGGGAGTTCGGGAGTATCGCCATAACTTGTATAACAGATGCTTTTTGAAGGTTGAGGTAGATGGTTTCCGAAGGTTTCTTGGTTATGTGTTGAAGGATGGATACAACTGGATGTAGGATTTGCTAGTTTGGGTGAGATATTATGCTTCCCCTGTATCCCCAACACCTGACTGCATAACCGGAAAGGTTCGGGAGTTTCATAGGTGGGAATTCTAGTAGCTCTAGTTCTTCTTCCACGGATATGGGTTTGAGATTGGGATTTCTTACTGATTATTCGTTCTTGATCCATACCTTATTGATTTATTTCTCTACCTTAATTCTACGTGGCTTCTCAATTTATGGATATGTGACCATTTCAAGAGGAATGCATTCGTTCATTTTGTTCGGATGTGAAGACTATATGTTGCAATTTTCATTCCGTTGGATTCAGCTTCAATATTATCTGCCAATGTGCTAATGGTGGTCAACCTCTTCAGGATGGCTCCTCCAACGCGCATGACTCCGAATCCTGATCCGCCACCACCTCCACCTCCTCCAGAGGCATGGCAAGCTGTGATGGCCGCAACCAATGCAAACACTCAGCTGATCATGCAAATTCTCCAAGAGCGCAATCAAGGCAGTCAAGGGAATCAAGGCAGCAATCAGAGTCACTTTGCTACACTCAACCAGTTCCTTGCTAACGGGCCAAAGACTTTCAGCAATTGTGTTGAGGCAACCGACGCTGACGATTGGCTTGTGGATCTGTGTAAGCATTTCGAGTGCAGTAACGTCAGGCCTGAGGACTTTGTCAAGTTTGCTTCCTTCCAACTCAAAGATCAAGCTGCAGAATGGTTCCAGCAGTACAAGGATTCCAGAGGTGGACGTGTTATCACTTGGGATGATTTTTGTCGAGATTTCCAAGCTCATCATATTCCGCAGAGCGTGGTTGAAAGCAAGCGTGAGGAATTCCGCAATCTGAAGCAAGGCTCTTTGTCTGTCTATGACTACAACAAGTTGTTCCAGAAGCTCGCCCGCTTTGCCAAGCAGGACATGCCTGATGAGAAGAGCATGATATATTAGTTCAGGGGTGGTCTCAGAGAAGAAATTCAGCTCACTCTTGTCCTCTTTGAGCCCTTGAGGTACGATGAGTTCTACAACATGGCACTAAAGCAAGAGGCTGCTCAGTTGAGGTGTGATGCTTCCAGGAAGCGAGTCAGAGATGTTACTCCTTCTTCCTCTACTCAAGTGGCCAAGCAGCAGAAGTTTTGGCTTCCTCCTCCTCCGTTCCGTCAGCCGTATCAGCAGAAGAGTAAAGGTGGCAGTGGTTCTTCCCACCCACCCAAGCCTGGCTTTCAGAACAAGACTTCGTCTCAAGCTCCAAGATCGAGTGCTCCGTATCACCGTCCGCTTTCAGAGGTCACGTGCAACAAGTGCCAACAGAAGGGTCACTATGCCAACAAGTGTCTCAACCAGAGGCGTCTTCCTCCTCCTCCTCTTGTTAGATCGGCAAGTACAGCTGTGGTCAAGCATAACCCCAAGTACGCCAAGGTCAATATGGTGAATGCAGCCCAGGCAGAGGACTCGTCAGATGTGATCATGGGTAACCTTCCTGTTAATGATATTCCTGCAAAAGTTCTTTTTCACACGGGTGCATCGCATTGCTTCATTTCCAGACCTTTTGCATCTAAGCATGGGTGGTTTTCTCAAGTTATGCATAAGCCATTAGCAGTCATCTCTCCGGGTAGATGCTTGCTTGCTAACTACGAAGTTCTGGATATTTCTATCTTGATGGGTGATTTCAAGTTTCTGGCTTCCCCAATGATCCTTGGTAACTCGGATATTGATCTTATTCTCGGAATGGATTGGCTTTCTAAGCACAAGGCTCAGCTTGATTGTGCAGCCATGCAGATTCAATTGACTCATTCGTCTGAGGATGTAATTGTCTTTGCCGCTCGGGAGAATACCATCCGTCTGTTTTCTCTCAATGAGAAGGGTGAATTGGATGCCATCTCTCAAATTCCACTCATTTGTGAATATCAAGACGTCTTTCCAGAAGAGCTTCCAGGAATGCCTCCGCACCGGCTAGTTGAATTCGTTATTGATCTTGAGCCTGGTACGGAACCTGTGTGCAAACGTCCTTACAAGCTCGGACCTGAAGAGTTGAAGGAGCTGAAGAAGCAACTCGATGAGCAAGAAAGAATGGGTCTTATCCGGCCTAGTTCTTCTCCGTGGGGTTGTGGTGTTCTTTTTGTGAAGAAGAAGGATGGAACGGACCGACTTTGTGTTGATTACCGTCCAGTGAACAAGAAGACCATCAAGAACAAATACCCACTTCCCAACATCAATGAGCTGTTCGAACAACTCAAAGGTGCCCAAGTATTCTCCAAGCTTGATCTCCGTATGGGTTATCACCAGATTCGCATTCGTGAAGAAGATATTCCCAAGATAGCATTCAGAACAAGCTTTGGTTCATACGAATACACTGTCATGTCTTTTGGTCTCGCCAACGCTCCTCCGACGTTCTCTCGAATGATGAATTTCATCTTTAACGCCTACACCAATGACTTCGTTTTGGTCTATCTCGACGACATTCTGGTTTTCTTGAAGAACAAGGAAGATCATGCCAAACACTTGCGTTTGGTTCTTGATAAGCTCAGAGAACATCAGTTTTACGCCAAGTTCTCCAAGTGTGAATTTTGGCTCGATGAGGTTCTTTATCTTGGTCATATCATCTCTGCCAAGGGCATTTCCGTGAATCCCAAGAAGGTGTCCGCAATTGTGAATTGGGAACCTCCTCAAAACGTTAAGCAACTCCGCAGTTTTCTCGGTCTCGCAAGCTATTGCCGAAGATTCGTTGAAAACTTTTCCAAGATCGCGAAGCCTCTCTCTAATCTTCTTCAGAAGCACGTCAAGTACGTTTGGTCTCCGGAGTGTGATATTGCTTTCAACACTTTGAAAGAGAAATTGATCACTGCTCCAGTTCTGACTCCGCCTGATGAATCCAAAAAACCGTACGAGGTCTTTTGTGATGCCTCTCTCCAAGGTCTTGGCGCAGTTTTGATGCAAGAGAAGAAAGTTGTTGCTTATACATCTCGCCAGTTGAAGCCTAATGAGAAGAACTACCCCACTCATGATCTCGAGTTGGCGGCAGTTGTGCATGCTCTTTTGACTTGGAGACATCTTCTATTGGGAAGAAAAGTGGTCATTTTCACTGATCACAAGAGTCTCAAGTACATCTTCACTCAGCCTAATCTCAACCTAAGGCAAACTCGATGGGTCGAAATGATTCAAGAGTATAATCCGAGTATTGAGTACACTCCAGGCAAGGCCAATGTGATTGCTGACGCTTTGAGCAGAAAGGCCTACTGCAACAGTCTGATTCTCAAGCCTTATCAACCCGAGCTTTGTGAAGCCTTCCGCAAACTTAATCTGCAAGTTGTTCCTCAAGGTTTCCTCGCCAACCTTCAAGTCTCTCCTACCTTAGAAGACCAGATTCGCCAAGCTCAGCTTCTTGATGCTATGGTGAAAAAGGTGAATATTGGGATTGCCAAGAGTCAGTCCAAGTACAAGTGCTACCGCCTTGATGACAAGGACACTCTCTTCTTCGAGGATCGTATTGTTGTTCCCAAAGGTGACCTCCGTAAAGTGATTATGAACGAGGCTCACAATTCTCTCCTCTCCATCCACCCTGGGAGCACGAAGATGTATCAGGACCTTAAGCAAGCTTATTGGTGGACTCGAATGAAGCGCGAGATCGCTCAATTCGTGAATGAATGTGATGTCTGCAGAAGAGTGAAGGTGGAACACCAAAGGCCAGCTGGTCTCCTCCAACCTCTTGCCATTCCAGAATGGAAGTTTGACCACATTGAAATGGACTTCGTGACTGGGTTTCCAAAGTCCAAGCGTGGCAATGATGCTATATTTGTTGTCATCGACAAGCTCACCAAAGTGGCTCACTTTCTGCCTATCAAAGAGTCGATCACTGCAGCTCAATTGGCGGAACTCTATACCTCTCGCATTGTCTCTCTGCACGGTATTCCTCAAGTGATCTCTTCAGACCGTGGCAGCATCTTTACCTCCAAGTTTTGGGATTCTTTTCAGAAGGCCATGGGCACGAACATCCGCTTCAGCACTGCTTTCCATCCTCAAACAAGCGGTCAAGTCGAACGTGTCAACCAAACTCTTGAAGATATGCTCAGGGCTTGTGTGATCTCCTTCGGCATGAAGTGGGAGGATTGTCTTCCTTATGCTGAATTCTCCTACAACAATAGTTTTCAAGCAAGTTCGGGCAAGGCCCCATTTGAAATTCTGTATGGCAGGAAGTGCCGTACCCCTCTCAACTGGTCTGAAACCGGTGAACGTCAGCTGCTGGGTAATGACTTAATCACAGAAGCAGAAGAAATGTGCAAAGTCATTCGTGATAACCTCAAAGCAGCCCAATCCCGCCAAAAAAGCTACTATGATAGTAAGCACCGTGATTTGGCTTTCGAGATCGGAGATCATGTTTACCTCCGTGTCTCTCCTATGAAAGGTACTCGTCGCTTCGGTATCAAAGGGAAGCTTGCCCCTAGATACGTGGGACCTTTCAAGATTGTCAGCAAGAGAGGCGACCTCGCCTATCAACTCGAGCTTCCTTGAAACTTTGCAAATGTTCATGACGTGTTCCATGTCTCTCAGCTTCGAAAGTGCTTCAAGACTCCTGACCGCACTGTCAACTTCGAGGACATTGAGCTCCAAGAACATCTCTCTTATTGTGAGCACCCAGTTGCTATTCTTGAAGAGACTGAACGCAAGACTCGCAACAAGTCAATCAAATTTCTCAAAGTCAAGTGGTCACACCATTCCGACCGTGAAGCTACCTGGGAACGCGAGGATCACCTCCGTTCTGAGTACCCGGAGTTCTTTCAGTCCTAGATCTCGGGACGAGATCTTTTCGTAGTGGTGGAGTGTTGTAACGCCCCAGATGTAACTTTCCCAATTTGTACTCCAACTCTTGTTGTTTCCGGCGTTAAGTTATATTTATTTCTCGGGTTCGGGTCTTTGTCTCCGTGTGTTGTTTTCGTTGTCATGCATCTCATATCATGTCATCATATGCATTGCATTTGCATACGTGTTCGTCTCATGCATTCGAGCATTTTCCCCGTTGTCCGTTTTGCATTCCGGTGTTTCGTTCTCCTCCGGTGGTCATTTCTAGCTTTCTTTCGTGTGTGGGGATTAAACATTTCCGGATTCGACCGAGACTTGCCAAGCGGCCTCGGTTAACTACCGGTAGACCGCCTGTCAAGTTTCGTACCATTTGGACTTTGTTTGATACTCCAACGGTTAACCGAGGGACCGAAAAGGCCTCGTGTCTGTTGCAGCCCAACACCCCTCCAATTTGGCCCACAACCCACCAAACTCTACTCCATGTCCTAGAGTGTTCGATCACGATCGCGTGGCCGAAAACCGCACCTCATTTGGACTGTCCTAGCTCTCTCTATGCCTATATATACACCCCTCCGTTTTCGGATCTTCTTCCTCCCCGAAACCCTAAAAACTGCAGCTCCGCGCGCCGGACGTGTCCACCGCCCGCCCGCCACCTCACTCCGGCCTATAGGAGCTCGCCACGTCATCCCCGCCGTCGCTCCAGGCCAATCGGGTGCCGCCAGCTCACCCAGCCGGCTCTCTCTCTCCGCCGCGGCCCGCGGGGCCCGAGGCTGGCCCGCGCGGGCCCATCTCCTCGCGCCACCGCCCGGGAGGCGCCGCCTTCGTCCTCCCGTGCACCGACGCCCGCCGCCCCGCTTTGCCACCGCACCGGCGCCGCCCGCCACCGACGCCGGCACCGGCCACCGTCGCGGCTGCCACCGGCGTCCGTCGCCCCGTCCACCGGCGCCGGCCACCGCCCTCGCCCGCGCCTTCGCCCCGGCCGCCGCACTCCACCGCCCTCCCCTCGTCGCCGGCCTTTGCTCCGGCCACCGCGCTCCTCTGTTCCGGCGAAGTCTCCGGCGTGCCTCGGTTTCCGTGCCGCTACAGTAAACCCTAGATCCAGATCTGGGGTAGTTTTTTTCACTAAGTCCCAGAATTTTTACTTCATATGCTCCAGTTCGAGGCCCCGTAACTTTGCATCCTTAGCTCCGATTCATGCATATAGCATATCAAAATGTTCGTCTCGACGAGTACATCATTTTATTCCATTGTATCATTTTCATTTGATTTCATCTTGATGCCCGGAATGCTATTAGAAGAAGGCTTTGTGAGTTAATTGTCAGATCTGCTACTTCATCTTAGACTTTTGTCATTTTTGCCATGATTATTGTGTGCATGCTATGCCTGTGAGTCCTCCATATGTTTTGTTAAGGATTTTGTCTTCTTTCCAGAGGTGCAACCCATGCATTTTTAGGATGTGTGTGGTGACTTATGCAAGCTTGTAAAGTGAGGCACCCGGTAAATCTGTTTTCAGAGACTTAGTAGTTTTCACAAAGTCTAGGATTATTTAGTTCATGGTGCCATATGTTCGTGTTGTTTCCTAGTGATCCGTGCCTATTTTGAGGATGATCAGTAAAAGAGTTTTGTTAATCATGTTATGCTCTATCCATCCATGTCTTTGTCTGCAATTATGGAGCACCCTAGCTTGAGTCAATCGAGCTCTACTTTTGCTTCGTTGTGAATCTGGGCAGATCGTCAACTCGTTTGCGATTTTGCCGATGTTATTGTAGTTGATGCGTGCATGCTATGCCATTGTTCTTGCCATGTATAGCTTGTATTTGGTTCCTTCTTTATGGATGTATGCTTGCCTTGCCATGACTTGCACCGTAGTGAGTGCATCGAGCTCGTTTACATGCCTTCGTGAGTTATATTTCAGCATGTCTCAGTTTTCACTAAGTCTGAAAACTGATTATGTTTTTGCTATGTTCGTGTGCCCGTTAGTGTATTTTGTGAACCCTTTTGGCCCCAGGTCACTTTGGGTCTTTTGTTAATCTTGTTGAGTAGCTCCATTCCATGTTCTTACTTGTCACAATCAGGTCATGTATCATATTGTTTTGCTGCTCCGAAGAGGGTTTCGTGAGCTGAAATTTCAGACAAGTGTTAATTTCACTAAGTCTGGAATCTGTTTTGCATTTGCGTTTTTGCCATGCTTGTTTGAACCTCATAATGGGTGAATTGGCCATGGCTCAGTGTTAGTCTTTTGTTAAGCATCTTGTGTGCATCCTTGCCATGTATTTTGTTGTCATGTTTGGTGGCTGTAGCATGTTCATTGCAACGCATTTATATGCCTACTTGCTGTAAATCGCAGACCAGTGTCATTCTTAAAACGCTTGCCATTTCTAAACCGTAACTCCGATTCCGGCGTTCTTTATATCATTTCTAAACCGTATCCCCTCTTTCCAGTGGCACCCTTAGAATTCCAAGTTGAGGCCAGGTTCATGCATTTCCTGTCATATCTTGCATTTTGCATCCCGCATCGCATCCTGCATAGCATGTCTTCATTGCATCATATCGCTTGATCCTTGCACGTGGTTGATTGTATCCTTGTTGCTTGTTTGTCTTGTTTGGGTAGAGCCGAGAGACGAGTTCGCTATCGAGGAACCCATTGAGTTTGCTTGTGAGGATCTAGTCAACTCTGACAACTGTGCAGGCAAGATGATCATACCCTCGAAATCACTACTATCTTTGCTATGCTAGTTTGCTCGCTCTTGCTATGCCAATGCTATGATGCCTACCTTTTGCTTGTCAGCCTCCCAATTGCCATGTCAAACCTCTAACCCACCATTGTCCTAGCAAACTGTTGATTGGCTATGTTACCGCTTTGCTCAGCCCCTCTTATAGCGTTGCTAGTTGCAGGTGAAGATTGGAGGCCGTTCCTTGTTGGAACATTTATTTACTTGTTGGGATATCATTATATTGCTATGTTATCTTAATGCATCTATATACTTGGTAAAGGGTGGAAGGCTCGGCCTCTCGCCTAGTGTTTTGTTCCACTCTTGCCGCCCTAGTTTCCGTCATATCGGTGTTATGTTCCCGGATTTTGCGTTCCTTACGCGGTTGGGTTATAATGGGAACCCCTTGATATTTCGCCTTGATTAAAGCTTGTCCAGCAATGCCCAACCTTGGTTTTACCATTTGTCACCTAGCCTTTTTCTTTCCCTTGGGTTCTGCAGACTCAAGGGTCATCTTATTTTAACCCCCCGGGGCCAGTGCTCCTCTGAGTGTTGGTCCAAACCGTCAGCCGCCGGTGGCTACCAGGGGCAACTCTGGACTGGCCTACCGGAAGTTTAGACAATCTGAGTGTGCCCTGAGAAAGAGATATGTGCAGCTCCTATCAGGATTTGTCGGCACATTCGGGCGGTGTTGCTGGTCTTGTTTTAACTTGTCGAAATGTCTTGTTGTACCGGGATACCGAGTCTGATCGATGTGTCTCGGGTGGAGGTCTATTCCTTTGTTGACCGTGAGAGCTTGTCATGGGCTAAGTTGGGACTCCCCTGCAGGGATTGAACTTTCGAAAGCTATGCCCGCAGTTATGGGCAGATGGGAATTTGTTAATGTCCAGTTGTAGATAACTTGAACCTTAATTAATTAAAATGAATCAACTGAGTGTGTTACCGTGATGGCCTCTTCTCGGCGGAGTCCGAGAAGTGGACACGGTGTTGGAGTAATGTTTGTGCAGGTTGTTCTCTAGCTTCTCGACCGTGCTTTGCCTCCTCTTCTCGCTCTCTTTTGCGAATAAGATAGCCACCATACTTGCTAGTCGCTTGCTGCAGCTCCACTCATATTTAACCTTGCCATACCTATAAGCTTAAATAGTCTTGATCGCGAGGGTGCGAGATTGCTGAGTCCCCGTGGCTCACAGATACTATAACTCCAGATGCAGGTCCAGGTGATTCCGCTCCAGGTGACGAGTACGAGCTCAAGTGGGAGTTCGACGAGGACTCTCAGTGTTACTACGTGTCTTTTCCTGATGATCAGTAGTGGTGCCTAGTTGGGATTCGATTCAGGGCCTTGTCGCATGTTGGGTTTTCTTCTATTTTGGCGCCGTAGTCGGGCCATGAGTGTTTGTATGATGGATGTTATTTATGTACTTTGATGTGATGTGGCGACTGTAAGCCAACTATGTATCTCCCCCTTTTATTATATATTACATGGGATGTTGTAATGATTGCCTGACTTGCGACATTGCTTTCAATGCGGTTATGTCTCTAAGTCGTGCCTCGACACTTGGGAGCTATAGCCGCATCGAGGGTGTTACAAGTTCGGAGTCCCGGATGAGATCGGGGACATAACGAGGAGTCTCTAAATGGTCGAGACGTAAAGATCTATATATTGGACGACTATATTCGGACATCGGAAAGGTTCCGAGTGATTCGGGTATTTTCGGGAGTACCGAGGAGTTACGGGAATTCGTATTGGGCCTTAATGGGCCATACGGGAAAGGAGAGAAAGGCCTCAAATGGTGGCCGCACCCCTCCCCATGGGCTGGTCCGAATTGGACTAGGGAGGGGGGCGCCCCCTTCCTTTCTTCTCCTTTTCCCTTCCCTTTCCTTCTCTCCTACTCCTACTACTTGGAAGGGATCCTAGTTCTACTAGGAAAAGGGGAATCCTACTCCTGGTGGGAGTAGGACTCCCCTAGGGCGCGCCATAGAGAGGGACGGCCCCTCCCCTCCTCCACTCCTTTATATACATGGCCAGGGGGCACCCCATAGACACAACAATTGATCTCTTGATCTCTTAGCCGTTTGCAGTGTCCCCCTCCACCATAATCCACCTCGATCATATCGCAGCGGTGCTTAGGCGAAGCCCTGCGTTGGTAGAACATCATCATCATCACCACGCCGTCGTGCTGACGAATCTCTCCCTCAACACTCGGCTGGATCAGAGTTCGAGGGACGTCATCGAGTTGAACGTGTGCAGAACTCGGAGGTGCCGTGCGTTCGGTACTTGATTGGTCGGATCGTGAAGACATACGACTACATCAACCGCGTTGTGCTAACGCTTCTGCTTCCGGTCTACGAGGGTACGTAGACAACACTCTCCCCTCTCATTGCTATGCATCACCATGATCTTGCGTGTGCGTAGGAAAAAAATTGAAATTACTACGTTCCCCAACAGAAAAGACCACTTTTACTTGTCCCTTTGGAACCTATGCTTATAGACGTATGCCTTTCAGTTTATGTAATGCACCTACCACCTTTCAAAGATGTATGACTGCTATATTCTCTAACTTTTGTGAAAAGATTGTTGAGTTTTTCATGGATAATTTTTCTGTTTATGGGAAGTCTTTTGATGGTTGTTTAAGCAATCTTGATTGAGTTTTGCAGAGATGTGAACAAACAAATATTGTCTTGAATTGGGAGAAGTGCCTCTTTATGATTAATGAAGGCATTGTCTTGGGTCATAAAATTTCTGAAAGAGGTATTGAAGTGGACAAAGCTAAGGTTGATGCAATTGAGAAAATGCCATGTCCTAAAGATATAAAAGGTATTCATAGTTTCTTAGGTCATGCTGGTTTCTATAGGAGATTTATCAAAGACTTTTCTAAAATTTATAGGCCTCTTACGAATCTTTTGCAAAAGGATATTCCTTTTGTTTTTGATTATGATTGTTTAGAAGCCTTTGAAACACTCACGAAAGCCTTAATTTTTGCACCTATTATTCAACCACCTAATTGGAACTTGCCTTTTGAAATTATATGTGATGCTAGTGATTATGCTGTTGGTGCTGTTCTAGGACAAAGAGTTGATAAAAACTTAATGTAATTCCTTATGCTAGTAAAATTCTAGAGAGTGCTCAAAGAAATTATGCTACTACCGAAAAAGAATTCTTAGCAGTGGTGTTTGCTTGTGATAAGTTTAGACCTTATATTGTTGATTCGAAAGTAATTGTTCACACAGACCATGCTGCTATTAAATATCTTATGGAAAAGAAAGATGCTAAACCTAGACTTATTCGATCGGCTCTCTTATTACAAGAATTTGATTTGCATATCATTGATAGAAAAGGAGCTGAGAACCCAGTAGCTGATAATTTATCTAGGCTTGAAAATGTGCTTGATGACCCACTACCTATTGATGATAGTTTTCCTGATGAGCAGTTAGCTGCAATAAATGTTTCTCATAGTACTCCTTGGTATGCTGACTATGCTAATTACATTGTTGCTAAATATTTACCACCTCAGGAGAAATTATTATCCAGATTTTTTATGGTCGGCTTTCTCGTAATGATCAAACCTTGCTTGATACTTCTTGTGTTGGTTCTTTTATGAAGAAGACTATTGAATTCCAATGGGATCTTTTGGAAAGAATTAAATGCAACTCTGAAGATTGGGAACTCGACAAAGGTAAAGATTCAGGTATTAAACTTAAGTATGATCCTATTAAATCTTTTATGGATACCGATGCTTTTCAAAAGTTAGCACTAAATATGGACTTGACTCTGAGATAATAGCCTCCTTTTGTGAATCATTTGCTACTCATGTTGATCTCCCTAAAGAGAAGTGGTTTAAATATCACCCACCTATTAAAGAAGAAACTAAAGAACCGGTACCAGTTAAAGAAGAAACTATACTTTATAATGTCGATCCAGTTGTTCCTTCTGCTTATATTGAGAAACCACCTTTCCCTCTTAGGATAAAGGAACATGCTAAAGTTTCAACTGTGGTTAACAAAAGCTATATTAGAACACCTAGACCTGATGAACAAATTAAAGTAGAACCTAGTATTGCTATGGTTAAAGATCTCTTGGAAGAAGATATGGGTGGGCATGTTATTTACTTCTGTGAAGAAGCTGCTAGAATTGCCAAACCTGATAAAAAAGATAAACATAGACCTGTTGTTGGCATGCCTGTCATCTCAGTTAAAACAGGAGATCACTGTTATCATGGTTAATGTGACATAGGTGCTAGTGTGAGTGCTATTCCTTATACCTTATATCAAGAAATTATGAATGACATAGCACCCGCAGAGATAGAAGAAATAGATGTTACTATTAAACTTGGTAATAGAGACACTATATCACCAATTGGGATTGTTAGAGATGTTGAAGTCTTGTAAAATAAAATACCCTACTGATTTTCTTGTTCTTGGTTCCCCACAAGATGACTTTTGTCCCATTATCTTTGGTAGACCTTTCTTGAACACCGTTAATGCTATAATAGATTGTGAGAAACAAACTGTCAGTGTTAGTTTTGGTAATGAGTCCCATGAGTTTAATTTTTCCAAGTTTAGTAGAAATCTTCATGAAAAAGAATTGCCTAGTGTCAGTGATATACCCCGCGGTATAACCCGGCTGGATGTATGACCCGGATGGATCGGGCGACTCACTGGTGACCCGCCCGGAGCTTGGCGACTCACGGGTAACCCGCCCGATCTTGGCGACTCATTAATAACCCGGCGGGCGGGTCAGACGAACGACAAGGCCCAAGGCCTAGTACGTCGGTTCGTATGATGGTGGTCCGGTTTAAGTGGAAAGCATAAGGAATATTCCCTTACAAAGGAAGCAAGACTAAGACTCCACTGGTAATAGAGTAGTCCTAATACTAATAGGACTAGTCATTTAAGCCGCCCCTTCAACATATATAAGGAGGGGCAGGGCTCCCCAAGAGGGACAAGTTCCCCAAGTTAGACATATTAGGGTTAGACAAACAAGTCTATAGCTCTCGAGTTAGAGCACCCGTGTAATTGTGATCATCATCATCAATATCAATGAAGTAGGATATAGGCTTTTACCTCCACTGTGAGGGGCCGAACCTGGGTAAAACCTCACGTCTCTCGTCCCACTCAACCCCTCTCAAGCTACCACATAGATGCGTTGGCCTCACGACTAAGTCCTCACACTCGTACATCTGTCGTGACAATTCCACGAAAGTTGGCGCCCACCATGGCGCCCGCGCACGGTGGTGTTGAGTTCTTGGAGGGATTTTTCTAAGGGATCGAGAAGCTCGTAATTAATCGGGTAAAGAAGAACCCACGCAATCAGATCTATATTTGTAACGCCCCGAGACCGTTGCGCCAGGTGTCTTCCGGTGTTTCGTTGTTGTTGCCTTGTCATTTGCTTGCGTGTTGCATCTTGCCATGTCATCATGTGCATTGCATCATCATGTTTTCAAAACCTGCATCCGTCCGGGTTCCCCCAGTGCCATCCGTTGTCAGTTCTGAGCCCACACACACTTGCACGCGCCCGCGGCACGTCTGAAATATTATTTTATAAGTGGCCGAAAAATGTTCTCGGAATGGGTTGAAAGTTGGCGCGCGGTGTTGTTTTGTTGTCAGTAGGCCGCCTGCCAAGTTTCATCGCATTCGGAGTTCGTTTGACGCCCCAATGGTTAACTATAGCGGAAATATAGCTGGTCTAACGTCGGACGTTTTCGGTCTTCGGAAACAATCGCCGGGCCTCTCTTCTCTTCTCTCAGCCTGAGACCTTCTGCACAGTCCATTACCTACCGCCAGACCTAACCTAGGCTCTCTCGGTTATGCCCGCGGCCCTCCTCGCGCGCGCGCCAGAAAGCTGTCCCGGACCCGACCCGGACTGTCACTACCGTTGTGTCCGGATCATCCCCAAACGTCTACAAAACATCTCCGTTTTGTTAATTGGACTTCCTAATATATTTTTTCGCGATCGTACGATTGCGATCGGAGGGATGAGATAGCCTCTACCCTAATCCCTTTGCAATATAAATAGTGGGCAGCCCTAGAAATTAGGGATCTTGTCCCACCCATTCCGTGTCCACCGCCGCCACTATCTTCTTAGGGATCCACGCTGCCCAATCCAACTGTAGCCAACCACCATCGCCTCCGTTTCCGTGCCCGACCAATCCCACGGCCTCCTCTCCCCTCGAGACCGAGGCCTTGCTTCCTCTGCTCGATCCACCTTCTGGAGCACTCCCGAGCTCACCTACGTTCAGGCACGAACCCCTCGCCGTCCTCGCGACCAGCCGCGTCACCGGCGACCTCCTCCAGCAGGCCCGTGCCACCCCTCTCTTCCCTGCCTCCCATTCCATCTTCCTGTTCTTCTCTCTCTCACCTCCCCTCTCTGACCCGTCGTAGGTTCGCCATGGACGCCCGATGGAGCACTGCTGCTGGGAACCTTGAAAACCATTAGATCAGGTGGGCCTCCGCTGCCCTTGACCGTTCCTGCCGGATTCCGTCGGCTAGGCTCCGTCCCCGACCACCGATGCTGTCGCCGGCCTCACTTGCTGTTGCCGTTTGTTTCCCCTGTCGGTCGGACGACCCCACCCCACGCCAAGTTCCAGCGCCGCTTCTTCTGCATCGAGTTGCAGGTCGACATCGCGCCTCAAGTCCCGCAGCGCCGCCTCCCTCGCTTCGTCTCCGACCCCTGCCTCGCGTGTGTGACCTCCTGTGCCAGATCTCCAAGGCCAGCACCGCCCGTCGCCGGAGCATCGTCCCCAAGTCCTGCGCTGCCTACGTTCGAGAGGAGGACGATGGAGCCGCGCCCCTGCGTTGACTTCTCATCGAGACACTCCAGCCGGCCTCGTCTCGATCCCAGGCCCAGCGCTAGGCCTCCCGGCCCAGCATCGCCCCCTGCTGGCCTCCCTCCACCATCAGGCCCAAGGCCCAGCCTACCTCCCCACGCCAGGCCCAGCGCTCCGCCAGGCTGACCTGCCCCTATCTCCTGCAGCTGTCGCTTGGGCCACAGCCCGCATCCGGCCTGTGTGGCCTCTGGTGAGCTGCCCCCACCTATCCATCGCACGGGGCGCAACATACTATTCCGCGCCCGTGTTCCTATTCCAGTTTCGGCCCGCGATGTTTTTTCCAGCGCCTGGGTTTTTCCTAATTATCCAGTGTAAACCAGTTTTACAGAAAACCCCCTAGCTTCATACATATAATTACTCACAAACGATGCATCGGATTAAAACAAACTTTATATGTAAAGTGTCCAGAATTTTGTCTAGTTTAATAATATGCAACTTTCATCTATGTTTGAAATGTTTATAATGATGTTTGATTAAATTTGCTCCTATGCCGTGCTAAAATGCTTTAATTCATAACTAAATAACCGTAACTCGTATTTTAAATAATCTTTATATGTAATTGGGGTAGAATTATGCCTAGTTTAACATGGTGGCTTTACTTTGCATGTTTAACAACCCTAAAATTGTGTTTAGGGCAGATCAGTACCAAACCCTAATATATGCATATGGGGCTTTACCGGATTTGTTGTTCGTTGCTTCCGGCCTCATTTAAACTTGACTAGATAGGTAGTTTTACTTTGCTTCACCTTGTGCCATGCTAAGAACATTTAATATTGTTGGGTACATAAACGAGATTGAACTAAATAACCAAATGTGGTGTCCGGCAATACGCAACTCGTTGCATATTGAGCTCCACTTAATTTGTAGTGTTGTTTGTTGCACTTTGCCATGCCATGCTTCATTAAACCGGACATGCATCATACTTGGTTGTGCATCATGCCATGTTATGTGGTGGTTTTTTTACTATGTTCTTTGCTCCTTTCCAGTGTTGCTTCTTCAGGTTGGTTCCGATAACGTCGCATTTGTGAGGATCCGTTCGACTTCGTCCGTTTGTCTTCTTCATGGACTCATTCTTCTTCCTTGCGGGATTTCAGGCAAGTTGACCATACCCTCGAAATCACTTCTATCTTTGCTTGCTAGTTGCTCGCTCTTTTGCTATGCCTATGCTGTGATACCTACCACTTGCTTATCATGCCTCCCATATTGTTAAACTAAGCCTCTAACCCACCTTATCCTAGCAAACCGTTGTTTGGCTATGTTACCGCTTTGCTCAGCCCCTCTTATAGCGTTGTTAGTTGCAGGTGAAGATTGAAGTTTGTTCCTTGTTGGAACATGGAGATGTTGTTCCTTGTTGGAACATGTTTACTTGTTGGGATATCACAATATATCTTATTTAATTAATGCATCTATATACTTGGTAAAGGGTGGAAGGCTCGGCCTTATGCCTGGTGTTTTGTTCCACTCTTGCCACTCTAGTTTCCGTCATATCGGTGTTATGTTCCCGGATTTTGCGTTCCTTATGCGGTTTGGTTATAATGGGAACCCCTTGACACTTCGCTTTGAATAAAACTCCTCCAGCAAGGCCCAACATTGGTTTTACCATTTGCCACCTAGACTTTTCTTTCCCTTGGGTCGGCCAACCCAAGGGTCATCTTTATTAAAACCCCTGGGCCAGTGCTTGTCTAAGTGTTGGTCCAACCCAGAGCACCGTGCGGGGCCGTCCCTTGGCAACTTGGGTTACGTTGGCTCCCGTACGCTTAGCTTATCCGGTGTGCCCTGAGAACGAGATATGTGCAGCTCCTATCAGGATTGTCGGCACAGCGGGTGGTCTTGCTGGACTTGTTTTACCATTGTCGAGGATGTCTTGTAACCGGGATTCTAAGTCTGATCGGGTCTTCCCGCTAGAAGGAATATCCTTCATTGACCGTGAGAGCTTGTGATGGGCTAAGTTGGGACACCCCTGCAGGGATTTGAACTTTCGAAAGCCGTGCCCGCGGTTATGGGCAGATGGGAATTTGTTAATGTCCGGTTGTAGAAAACCTGAAGTTGACCTTAATTAAAATGCATCAACCGCGTGTGTAACCGTGATGGTCTCTTTCCGGCGGAGTCCGGGAAGTGAACACGGTGTTGGAGTTATGCTTGATGTAGGTTGCTCTAGGATCACTTCTTGATCATAGTTGTTCAACCGTGCTTTTGCCTTCTCTTCTCGCTCTCATTTGCGTATGTTGGCCACCATATATGCTAGTCGCTTGCTGCAGCTCCACTGTGACGCCCGGATAATCATGCTACAGTGATCTCACGTTAATGGTGACACGTCACCTCTGTCACTGTAATTAATCTCGGGTTAATTCAAAGTCGTTTCAAATTTAAATTCTAAATAAGTCAAACGTCAAAAATTTTCAAATATTAAAATAAAATGTTCGGGCCATGTCTAATATTGCATCGGTAATTATGGCGTAGTAAACACCTTTTTTTATAAAATGCCTAAATACTTTTAAATGAATTAAACTGGAAAGAGATAATAAAAGAAAATAAATAAAAGGAAAACAGAAAACTAAAACAAGATAAAAAGAAAAAGAAAAGGAGAGAAGGCCACCCCCCCACTGGGCCAGACGGCCCAGCCGGCCAGGCCCCCCCAACCGGCCCAACTGGGCAAAGGCCCAGCCGGCCACCCCCATTCCCCATATCCCCCACAACCCAAACCCTAACCCCACCCCGTCACCCACTCCCCCACTCGCCCCCTCCCCCTAGTCGCTCTTCCCCCCTCCTCTCGCCTCCCGATCCGATCTGGATCAGGGACGAACTGCCCCCCTCCCGCGACGCCAGCGCCCCACTTCCCCATCGCCTCGACCCCGACGCCGCGCCCCATCGCTCGTCGTCGTCCGAAGCCCGCGCCGCCGCCTGGACCTCGCCGCCTCAACCCCCGACGCCACCATCGCCTTCCTCCTCGCCGGCGCCATCGTCACCGGACCACCTCGACCCCACTGCCGAGACCCTATGCCCCGCCGTGAGCTTCGGCCTCCCTCCCTCTCTCCCCTGGCTCTCTGTCCCCGGCCATCGAGGCCCACTACCGCGCCGCCCCGCCCCGCTCCCTGCTAGCGCTGCCGCCTGCGCCTGCTGCGCGCTGCTCAGGGCCGCCCGCCTCGCCACTGCCCGCGCTCCTCTTGCGCCCCTGCCGCTGCGTCCGCCGGGCCGCACCCCTTTCCCCACCGCTGGCACTGCCGCCGGCCACTCCCTCTGCCCCGCTGCTCATCGCCATCGATCCGGCCGACCGCGCCGCGGTCGCCGCGATCCGTCCCCGTTCCTTGCCGCGCGAAGCACCTCGCCGGGCCGCGCTTGTCCCAGCCACCGCCGCACCCGCACCGGCCCCTACTGCAGTGCGCCGGCGCCCTCGAGAGGCCACGGCCTTGCCTTGCCCCCACCCCGGGTCGGTCTCGGTCTTCGCACGAGCGACGCCGGTGCCCGTTACCCGAACGCCCGCTAAGGCTCTCGCTGAGCCATTGACATGGGGGCCCCGCACAAAACGTTTTAAAAAAGAGAGAATTAATAATAAAAATAATAAAAATAATAATAATAATTAAATTAATTATTTAATTAAGGAAATAATTAAGTTAATTAATCATATTTAGATTAACCTAACTAACTAATTAATTTAATTAAACAGTAGTTAGATTAGTTAAACAATGATTAGGCTAAACAGTCAATGACCAGTGGGTCCCACACGTCAGCGACCCAGTCAACACCTCTGTTGACTGCTGATGTCATGCTGACGTCAGCAGACACTATTCTGGATAATGTTGATTAAATTAAATAAATAAATCCTAAAAATGATTTAAATCTTTTAAAATTAATATAAAATAAAACCGTAGCTCGGATGGAAAAACTTTGTACATGAAAGTTGCTCAGAACGACGGGACGAATCCGGATACGCAGCCCGTTCGTCCGCCACGCGTCCCTAGCATAGAGAACCTGCAACATTTCACCTCCGGTTCATCTGTCCGAAAACACGAAACACTGGGGGTACTTTCCCGGATGTTTCCCCCCTTCACCGGTATCACCTCATACCGCGTTAGAACACGTCTAGCTCTGCTTGTTGACCTGTTATGCACTTGCTTGCTATGTATTTACTGTTTCTCCCCCCTCTTCTCTCCGGTAGCCCCCGTGACGATGCTGATGCCCCTGTGGACGACTACGTCACCGACGACCCCTCCTTCTTGTCTGAGCAACCAGGCAAGCCCCCCCTTTGATCACCAGATATCGCCTACTCTTCTCTATACTGCTTGCATTAGAGTAGTGTAGCCTGTTACTGCTTTCCGTTGATCCTATTCTGATGCATAGCCTGACATTGTTGCTACATCTGTTGATACCTTACCTGCAGTCCTAAATGCTTAGTATAGGATGCTAGTTTATCATCATTGGCCCTACATTCTTGTCAGTCTGCCTTGCTATACTATTGGGCCGTGATCACTCGGGAGGTGATCACGGGTATATACTATACATACATACATACTATACAGATGGTGACTAAAGTCGGGTCAGCTCGAAGAGTACCCGCGAGTGATTCACGGATTGGGGGCTGAAAGGACCTTTGTCCCGACGGCCCTCTGTGTGGATCTTTGTGGCGGAGCGACAGGGCAGGTTGAGACCGCCTAGGAGAGAGGTGGGCCTGGCCCTGTTCGGCGTTCGCGGACACTTAACACGCTTAACGAGATCTTGGTATTTGATCTGAGTTGGCTACGAGCCTATACGCACTAACCATCTACGCGGGAGTAGTTATGGGTATCCCGACGTCGTGGTATCAGTCGAAGCACTTCAGACGTCAGCGATGGAGCGGCGCACGCCGAATTGGACTGGAACGCCACTAGGCTAGGTCTGCTTTCGGCCGCGTACGCAACATGCAGGTGTGCTATGGGCGATGGGCCCAGACCCCTGTGCGCTTAGGTTTAGACCGGCGTGCTGGCCTCTCTGTTGAGCCTAGGTGGGGCTGCGACGTGTTGATCTTCCGAGGCCGGGCATGACCCAGGAAAGTGTGTCCGGCCAAATGGGATCGAGCGTGTTGGGCTATGTGGTGCACCCCTGCAGGGAAGTTAATCTATTCGAATAGCCGTGATCTTCGGTAACAGGACGACTTGGAGTTGTACCTTGACCTTATGACAACTAGAACCGGATACTTAATAAAACACACCCTTCCAAGTGCCAGATACAACCGGTGGTCGCTCTCCCTCAGGGATACGAGGGGAGGATCACCGGGTAGGTTTATGCTATGCGATGCTGCTTGGAGATGCTACTTGGAGATGCTACTTGGAGATGCTACTTGAGGATGCTACTTGGAGGACTACAATCTACTCTCTTCTATATGCTGCAAGACGGAGGCTGCCAGAAGCGTAGTCTTCGACAGGATTAGCTATCCCCCTCTTATTCTGGCATTCTGCAGTTCAGTCCACTGATATGGCCTCCTTACACATATACCCATGCATATGTAGTGTAGTTCCTTGCTTGCGAGTAATTTGGATGAGTACTCACGGTTGCTTTCTCCCTCCTTTTTCCCCTTTCCTTTCTTTCTGGTTGTCGCAACCAGAGGCTGGAGTCCAGGAGCCAGACGCCTCCGTCGACGACGACCCCTACTACACTGGAGGTGCCTACTACTACGTGCTGCCCGCTGATGACGACCGGGAGTAGTTTAGGAGGATCCCAGGCAGGAAGCCTGCGCCTCTTTCGATCTGTATCCCAGTTTGTGCTAGCCTTCTTAAGGCAAACTTGTTTAACTTATGTCTGTACTCAGATATTGTTGCTTCCGCTGACTCGTCTATGATCGAGCACTTGTATTCGAGCCCTCGAGGCCCCTGGCTTGTATTATGATGCTTGTATGACTTATTTTATTTGTAGAGTTGTGTTGTGATATCTTCCCGTGAGTCCCTGATCTTGATCGTACACATTTGCATGCATGATTAGTGTACGATTGAATCGGGGGCGTCACATCCACCTCATACCTTTACCTTACCTATAAGCTTAAATAGTCTTGATCGCGAGGGTGTGAGATTGCTGAGTCCCCATGACTCATAGATACTTCCAAAACCAGTTTGCAGGTGTCGTTGAACCGTGCAGGTGATGCAACCAAGCTCAAGGAGGAGCTCAATGAAGATCTTGTCCTTTATGTTGTTTCGTTCTAGTCGATCAGTAGTGGAGCCCAGTTGGGGTCGATCGGGGATCTGTGTAGCATTTGGGGTAGTCTTCTTTTATTTTGGCTCCGTTGTCGGGCCTTGATTGTAACTGGTTGATGTAATGCTTTATTCATGTAATTGTATGAAGTGGCGATTGTAAGCCAACTATGTATCCTTTTCCCTTATGTATTACATGGGTTGTGTGAAGATTACCTCTCTTGCGACATTGCTTTCAATGCGGTTATGCCTCTAAGTCGTGCTTCGACACGTGGGAGATATAGCCGCATCGAGGGCGTTATAAGTTGGTAATCAGAGCCTTCCCTGACCTTAGGAGCCCCCTGCTTGATCGAATCGCTGGCATTATTGAGTCTAGAAATGTTTTGAGTCCTTTAGGATTATATGTATCGGAGAGTTAGGAATTCTTTTTACTCCTCAGTCCCTTCATCGCTCTGGTGAGGCATCCTGACGTAGAGTTTTGACTCTTCTCTTCTCAAATTTCACTAACAAAATTTAGGATCACGCGGGTATCTTGGAATCATTCTGATGGTTTTGTGACGAGAACATTGTTCTTGGTGCCTCCTGACATTTAGGGGTTGTGGCAGTGTCCCGGGGAGTTGAGCTCCGAGGTGTTGTCATCACAATTTTATCGTTGCAGTTCTGGAATACCTGAGTTTAGTTTCGCCGACATCGAAAATCTCTTTTATGCAGTTGTTGGTGAGATAACCTCGACGCCACCCAGTACTGGGGCGGGAGTTCGGGAGTATTGCCATAACTCGTATAACGGATGCTTTTCGAAGGTTGAGGTAGACGATTTCCGAAGGTTTCTTGGTTATGTGTTGAAGGATGGATACAACTGGATGTAGGATTTGCTAGTTTTGGGTGAGATATTATGCTTCCCCTGTATCCCCAACACCTGATTGCATAACCGGAAAATTTCAGGAGTTTATAAGTGGGAATTCAAGTAGCTCTTAGGATTTCTTTCCGATAGATGTATGATATGAAATTGGGGTTCGACGTCTAGTGGTCCGCCTATCCACGGTTGGTTTTACAGTGGTCTCGTTGTGTCTTAAAGAGTCCTTGGCTATGCTGACTCGGGGACGCTTCGTATGTCATGTGCACTGCCTTGTACATGATGGTGCTGTACGATCAAGCCCGTGTATGCCCCACCACGAAAACTTCGGACGAAATCTCTATCATATGTTTGTTCGGGCTTATTTTGCAAGCCAACCCTTTGTTTTGTTTTGAGTTGTGGTATTCGAGTTGCTTCGAAGTCAAGTGTTGATTCCATGCTTTTTCCTAAGTGATGTTCTCATATTCCTATGTGAATACTAATCCTTCATGATAATCGAGATTGTCATGTCAATCCTTTTCAACCGGTGCGATTCTCTTCAAGATGATCCTATCATTTTTCCTATTTGCAATATCCAATCTAAGTTCTTCCCAATGGTGTTTGTTTTCATCCATCCCAAGTTTCCTTTGTTTTTTATCCCGCCCACCCACCCTTGTTTCTTCAAGGACTCGGATTTCTTTATCAAGTATCCATCTTATGGATGTGAATCATCTTTACTCCTCTCTTTCAATGTTCTTATCCGGTGATTCTCATGAAGATCCTGACGGAACCTCAAGTTCATCATTATTCATTCTCTTTTCTTCTCCGGGGGACCAATTCAAGCTTTTGGTGTTGATCATATCCCTTTTTCCTCATTTCAAATACCTTCTCTTGCCGGTGCTCCTCATATTCATTCATTTCTCGCTATTCTATTGTTCCGGAGAGCTAAAGATATCTCGAAGATTCATGTTTCCACTTTGCATTCGTTCAAGATCTTTCGAGGATGTTCTCTCATTCAAGTATTTTAATTCAACCGGTGCAATCTATCTTCCAAGCGACCTTTTCAACGGCGTTTCTTTGAGTGGGCCCTAACCCACAGGTCTTTTCCCAGGATCTTACCTGACTCTTCTAATTCTCCCGAAACTTTTCAAAAAATTGTTAAAGTTTGACGTAAGAATGATTTATCATCAGTCAAATGTCTTTCTCCAAGACCGGTTAAATTCTTTTCATCGTTGGCTCAACCTTCCATTTTTTCATCCCGGAGTATCTCAACAATTTGGTGGTGTTTCTCATCGTCATTCTCAGATTTTGAAGACCGAAGAAGAGTTTCTTTTAAATCTTGCCCCATTCTCTGCCATCCTCCCATAATTGTTTCGGTTGTGAGAATTTCTTTTCACCCATCTGGAGTAATTTAGAGTATTTTCAGTTTGATTCTTCGAAGGCCATCATTTCGGGATTATTCATTCTAGCTTTCAGCTCTCATCCTCCTAATTTTACCGGTGCATCGATCAAATATCCTCTAAGCAGTGCATGATCTCTTCGTTCTCTCATATATAAATTCTCTCAAGCATCTTCATTCATTTACTAATTCTTCCCGGTGTTTCTTTATCTTCTCTTCGTTCATTTATAATTCTTATGGTGGTTCGTTCAAGAGTTCTCGTCATTCGTTATCATATCAATTTATTCATTGTTTTCAATCCTTCCGGTGGTTCGTTGAAGACTTTCTCAAGTTATGCTATATCTATCTTAATCCTTTCTATGAGAATAAGTAGTGTGCCAAATCCGTTGCTTGTCATCAATCTAAATTGGTGAAGGATAAGCATAATGTAATTCTTATTCTTATTTCATCGAGTAAATTCAATTCCTTATTCCGGAGTGGTTCTTCATATCACATTCTCAGTTTGAGATGCTTTATCTTTTCTTCCGGTGTTCCAAGTTTCCACTTTATCTCGTCGCAAAGATCCATCTAAATCATTGCAAGGCTTCAATCTTATTCTTTTCATCATTCAATTATTTTGGATCATTCTTTTTATTACCGGAGTTCTTCATGGATGTTCTACATGATGGTTCATCAAGGATTTAATTCCTTCTCCAAGTGTTCATCGAGATTCTTTTCTAAGGAGCTTAAGTTTTTTTTTCATCCTGCAATCCGGAGTGCAATTCTTTCTTCCGTATCATTGGAGGTGGTATTATGTCATTCTTGATAATTTGAGTTCATGTTTCATGATTCACACGTTGTTAAGAATGAGATATTTTAAATCCATCAACCTCTTCGTTGGAGTTATCTTGGGTTATATTTCACCTAAAGCCTTCCCTAAGGATTGTTGCTATTTATGGTGCTCATAAAGGACCCAAGTTCGTCTTTTATCCTCCCGGTGAAATAAGTTTTCTCGTCTCCTTGTTCATATCAGTCCAATTCTTCTTCCCGTGAGTGGCAGGGTGTCACCTCATAATTTGAGATGTATTCCATAAGACCATATCAAGATTATTCTTTTTGTTGTTGGTTTTTTTTCCAACAACTCCATTCGACCGTCTCCTAAGGATACCTTTTCAAGCTCTTTTGTAGTAGAAGTTGGCCTTTTCTTCTACATTCTTTTATCTCAATGATCTATCTTCTATTTCTTCCTTCCGGAGGCGTTGTGATGTTGATCTTCTCAACCCATCATCTCGTTTGTTAAAGATCAGGTTCTTTACATGATTGTCCATTTAACTGGAGTGTCGTGCCCTCTTTTCAAGTTCTATCACCTTATCAAGTTCTTATTCTATTCCTTTCTTTTCAATCGGAGTGCTACCCGAATCAGTTCTTTCTTATTCCTCTTTCTTAACGGAGTGCTTTCAACTTTGTTCTTCTTCGTTGCTTTCTTTCATTCATTTTGCTCAACCTTTTCAAGGTTCTTTGGTTTCACTCGTTGGTCAAAGAAGCAACTTAGTTTTACCTCTTCTTTATCTCTTCTGTTTTCCCTCTGGTGCCATTCTAGATCTCGGGACGAGATCCTCTCGTAGTGGTAGAGTGTTGTAACGCCCCGAGACCGTTGCGCCAGGTGTCTTCCGGTGTTTCGTTGTTGTTGCCTTGTCAAATGCTTGCATGTTGCATCTTTCCATGTCATCAGGTGCATTGCATCATCATGTTTTCAAAACCTGCATCCATCCGGGTTCCCCCAGTGCCATCCGTTGTCAGTTCGGAGCCCAGACACACTTGCACGTGTCCGCGGCATGTCCGAAATATTATTTTATAAGTGGCCAAAAAATGTTCTCGGAATGGGTTGAAAGTTGGCATGCGGTGTTGTTTTGTTGTCAGTAGGCCGCCTGCCAAGTTTAATCACATTCGGAGTTCGTTTGACGCCCCAACGGTTAACTACAGCGACAATATAGCCGGTCTATCGTCGGACGTTTTCGGTCTTCAGAAACAGTCGTCAGGCCTCTCTTCTCTTCTCTCAGCCTGAGACCTTCTGGATAGTCCATTACCTACCGCTAGACCTAACCTAGGCTCTCTCGGTTATGCCCGCAGCCCTCCTCGCGCGCGCGCCCGAAAGCTGTCCCGGACCCGACCCGGACTGTCGCTACCGTTGTGTCCGGATCATCCCCAATCGTCTACAAAACATCTCCGTTTTGTTAATTGGACTTCCTAATATATTTTTTTCGCGATCGTACGATTGCGATCAGAGGGACGAGATAGCCTCTACCCTAATCCCTTTGCAATATAAATAGTGGGCAGCCCTAGAAATTAGGGATCTTATCCCACCCATTCCGTGTCCACCGCCGCCACTATCTTCTTGGGGATCCATGCTGCCCAATCCAACCGTAGCCAACCACCATCGCCTCTGTTTCCGTGCCCGACCAATCCTGTGGCCTCCTCTCCCCTCGAGCCCGAGGCCTTGCTTCCTCTGCTCGATCCACCTTCTGGATCGCTCCCGAGCTCACCTACGTTCACGCACGAACCCCTCCCCGTCCTCGCGACCAGCCGCGTCACCGGCGACCTCCTCCAGCAGGCCCGTGCCACCCCTCTCTTCCCTGCCTCCCATTCCATCTTCCTGTTCTTCTCTCTCTCACCTCCCCTCTCTGACCCGTCGTAGGTTCGCCATGGACGCCCGATGGAGCACTGCTGCAGGGAACCTCGAAAACCATTAGATCCGGCAGGCCTCCGCTGCCCTTGACCGTTCCTACCGGATTCCATCGGCTAGGCTCCATCCCCGACCACCGGTGCTGGCGCCGGCCTCACTTGCCGCCGCCATTTGTTTCCCCTGTCGATCGGACAACCCGACCCCACGCCAAGTTCCAGCGCCGCTTCTTCTGCATCGAGTTGCAGGTCGACATCGCGCCTCAAGTCCCACAGCGCCGCCTCCCTCACTTCGTCTCCGACCCCTGCCTCGCGTGCATGACCTCCTGTGCCAGATCTCCAAGGCCAGCGCCGCCCGTCGCCGGAGCATCGTCCCCAAGTCCTGCGCTGCCTACGTTCGAGAGGAGGACGACGGAGCCGCGCCCCTGTGTTTACTTCTCATCGAGACACTCCAGCCGGCCTCGTCTCGATCCCAGGCCCAGCGCTAGGCCTCCCGGCCCAGCATCACCCCCTGCTGGCTTCCCTCCTCCACCGTTAGGCCCAAGGCCCAGCCTGCCTCCCCACGCCAGGCCCAGCGCTCCGCCAGGCCGACCTGCCTCTATCTCCTGCAGCCGTCGCTTGGGCCACAGCCCGGATCCGGCCCGTGTGGCCTCTGGTGAGCTGCCCCCACCTATCCATCACATGGGGCGCAACATACTATTCCGCGCCTGTGTTCCTGTTCTAGTTTCGGCCCGCGATGTTTTTTCCAGCGCCTGGGTTTTTCCTAATTATCCAGTGTAAACCAGTTTTACAGAAAACCCCCTAGATTCATACATATAATTACTCACAAACGGTGCATCGGATTAAAAAAAACTTTATATGTAAAGTGTCTGGAATTTTGTCTAGTTTAATAATATGCAACTTTCATCTATGTTTGAAATGTTTATAATGATGTTTGATTGAATTTGCTCCTATGCCGTGCTAAAATGCTTTAATTCATAACTAAATAACCGTAACTCGGATTTTAAATAATCTTTATATGTAATTGGGGTAGAATTATGCCTAGTTTAACATGGTGGCTTTACTTTGCATGTTTAACAACCCTAAAATTGTGTTTAGGGCAGATTAGTACCAAACCCTAATATATGCATATGGGGGTTTACCGGATTTGTTGTTCGTTGCTTCCGGCCTCATTTAAACTTGACTAGATAGGTAGTTTTACTTTGCTTCACCTTGTGCCATGCTAAGAACATTTAATATTGTTGGGTACATAAACGAGATTGAACTAAATAACCAAATGTGGTGTCCGGCAATATGCAACTCGTTGCATATTGAGCTCCACTTAATTTGTAGTGTTGTTTGTTGCACTTTGCCATGCCATGCTTCATTAAACCGGACATGCATCATACTTGGTTGCGCATCATGCCATGTTATGTGGTGGTTGTTTACTATGTTGTTTGCTCCTTTTCGGTGTTGCTTCTTCGGGTTGGTTCCGATAACGCCGTGTTTGTGAGGATCCGTTCGACTTCGTCCGCTTGTCTTCTTCATGGACTCATTCTTCTTCCTTGCGGGATTTCAGGCAAGATGACCATACCCTCGAAATCACTTCTATCTTTGCTTGCTAGTTGCTCGCTCTTTTGCTATGCCTATGCTGCGATACCTACCACTTGCTTATCATGCCTCCCATATTGTTAAACCAAGCCTCTAACCCACCTTGTCCTAGCAAACCGTTGTTTGGCTATGTTACCGCTTTGCTCAGCCCCTCTTATAGCGTTGTTAGTTGCAGGTGAAGATTGAAGTTTGTTCCTTGTTGGAACATGGAGATGTTGTTCCTTGTTGGAACATGTTTACTTGTTGGGATATCACAATATATCTTATTTAATTAATGCATCTATATACTTGGTAAAGGGTGGAAGGCTCGGCCTTATGCCTGGTGTTTTGTTCCACTCTTGCCGCCCTAGTTTCCGTCATATCGGTGTTATGTTCCCAGATTTTGCGTTCCTTACGCGGTTCGGTTATAATGGGAACTCCTTGACAGTTCGCTTTGGATAAAACTCCTCCAGCAAGGCCCAACATTGGTTTTACCATTTGCCACCTAGCCTTTTCTTTCCCTTGGGTCGGCCAGCCCAAGGGTCATCTTTATTAAAACCCCCGGGCCAGTGCTTGTCTAAGTGTTGGTCCAACCCAGAGCACCGTGCGGGGCCGTCCCTTGGCAACTTGGGTTATGTTGGCTCCCGTACGCTTAGCTTATCCGGTGTGCCCTGAGAACGAGATATGTGCAGCTCCTATCAGGATTGTCGGCACAACGGGTGGTCTTGCTGGACTTGTTTTACCATTGTCGAGGATGTCTTGTAACCGGGATTCTTAGTCTGATCGGGTCTTCCCGCTAGAAGGAATATCCTTCGTTGACCGTGAGAGCTTGTGATGGGCTAAGTTGGGACACCCCTGCAGGGATTTGAACTTTTGAAAGCCGTGCCCGCGGTTATGGGCAGATGGGAATTTGTTAATGTCGAGTTGTAGAAAACCTGACCTTAATTAAAATGCATCAACCGCGTGTGTAACCGTGATGGTCTCTTTCCGGCGGAGTCCAGGAAGTGAACACGGTGTTGGAGTTATGCTTGACGTAGGTTGCTCTAGGATCACTTCTTGATCATAGTTGTTCAACCGTGCTTTTGCCTTCTCTTCTCGCTCTCATTTGCGTATGTTAGCCACCATATATGCTAGTCGCTTGCTGCAGCTCCACCTCATACCTTTACCTTACCTATAAGCTTAAATAGTCTTGATCGCGAGGGTGTGAGATTGCTGAGTCCCCGTGACTCACAAATACTTCCAAAACCAATTTGCAGGTGTCATTGAACTGTGCAGGTGACGCAACCAATCTCAAGGAGGAGCTCAATGAAGAACTTGTCCTTTATGTTGTTTCGTTCTAGTCGATCAGTAGTGGAGCCCAGTTGGGGTCGATCGGGGATCTATGTAGCATTTGGGGTAGTCTTCTTTTATTTTGGCTCCTTAGTCGGGCCTTGATTGTAACTGGTTGATGTAATGCTTTATTCATGTAATTGTGTGAAGTGGCGATTGTAAGCCAACTATGTATCCTTTTCCCTTATGTATTACATGGGTTGTGTGAAGATTACCTCTCTTGCGACATTGCTTTCAATGCGGTTATGCCTCTAAGTCGTGCTTCGACACGTGGGAGATATAGCCGCATCGAGGGTGTTATAATATTGTCGACGAGCAGTCGGTTGTTTGAGCATGTACAAGATTGTGAGCAAGAGATTTTTTAGGGTTACACGTCCAGGCGGCACCCCAAGTCGCCGAGTCAAGACGGACATATTTTCTGAAGAAGTCGTTTTCAACCGATGAGTCGCTCCGCAACCTCGCTACACTTCGAGCGTCTTGGGGCTCTGAGCCGCCCCATTACTGTGGTTTGCCTCGCGCGGACACGGCTGCTTTATGGATGGGTCAAGCGCTTGAGCTGCCCCGGTGTCAACCTGAAAATTTACGAAAGACGATGAGATAACGTGACAACATCAAAAATTCCAAATCCTTATGGAAGACGACTCGCCCTCCGCTGTTCGCGCCGAGCCGCCGCGGTCAACCCGCCTCGTCAACTGGCCTCTGTGGCCAAGGCCTCGCTGAAGGAGTCCTGGATTAGGGGGTGTCCGGATAGCCGGACTATACCTTCGGCCGGACTCCTGGACTATGAAGATACAGGATTGAAGACTTCGTCCCGTGTCCGGAAGGGACTTTCCTTGGCGTGGAAGGCAAGCTTGGCGATACGGATATGTAGATCTCCTACCATTGTAACCAACTCTGTGTAACCCTAGCCCTCTCCGGTGTCTATATAAACTGGAGAGTTTTTGTCCGTAGGACGAACAACAATCATACCATAGGCTAGCTTCTAGGGTTTAGCCTCCTTGATCTCATGGTAGATCTACTCTTGTACTACCCATATCATCAAGATTAATCAAGCAGGACGTAGGGTTTTACCTCCATCAAGAGGGCCTGAACCTGGGTAAAACATCTTGTTCCCTGCCTCCTGTTACCATCTGGCCTAGACGCACAGTTCGGGACCCCCTACCCGAGATCTGCCGGTTTTGATACCGACATTGGTGCTTTCATTGAGAGTTCCTCTGTGTCGTCACTTTTAGGCCCGATGCGATCCAGGGTGAGACTTTTCTCCCCGGACAGATCTTCGTATTCGGCGGCTTTGCACTGCGGGCCAATTCGCTTGGTCATCTGGAGCAGATCGAAAGCTACGCCCCTGGCCATTAGGTCAGATTTGGAAGTTTGAACTACACGGCCGACATCCGCGGAGACTTGATCTTCGACGGATTCGAGCCACAGCCGAGCGAGCCGCACTGTCACGATGGGCATGATTTAGCTCTGCTGCTGAACAGTGCCCTGGAGGCCGCACCTGTGTCCACTCCGACCCCTAGCTCAGAGCCGATCACACCAACCGAGGATGGGTGGTTAGACACCGCCTCGGGGGCTGCAATCTCTACGGCGATCGAGCCGAACACCAGCCCTATTCTCTTCGAATCCCGTGACTCCAAGGAGCCGGACTCCTCTCCAGACTCCGAGCCCTCCGCGCCTCGACCGATCGAACCCGATTGGGCGCCAATCATGGAGTTCACCGCCGCGGACATCTTTCAGCACTCGCCCTTCCTCAATATTCTGAATTCACTAAAGTCTCTCTCTTTGTCAGGAGAGCCCTGGCCGGACTATGGTCAGCAAGGTTGGGATGCAGATGATGAAGAAATTCAAAGCCCACCCTCCACCCACTTCGTAGCCACTGTCGATGATTTAACTGACATGCTCGACTTCGACTCCGAAGACATCGACGGTATGGATGCCGATGTAGGAGACGATCAAGAACCAGCGCCTATAGGGCACTGGAAAGCCACCTCGTCGTATGATATATACATGGGGGACACCCCAAAAGAAGGCAATGGCGATGGAATAGCGGAGGATGACCCCTCCAAGAAGCAGCCTAAGCGCCGGCGTCAGTGGCGCCGCTCTAAATCCCGCCAAAACAAAAACGGTGACTCCGGCACGGGAGATAATAACACCCCGGATAGTGCCGAAGACAACCACCTCCAGCAAGATTCAGCACAGGAGGATAGAGAAGCCAGCCCTCATGAGAGAGCGGCAGACAGAGAGGTCAAGGATGATAATTATATGCCTCCCTCCGAAGACGAGGCAAGCCTCGACGACGACGAATTTGTCGTGCCGGAGGATCCCGTCGAACAAGAGCGTTTCGAATGCAGGCTTATGGCCACGACGAGTAGCCTCAAGAAAAAAACAGCAACAACTTAGAGCTGATCAAGATTTGCTAGCCGACAGATGGATTGAAGTCCTTGCGGCCGAAGAGTATGAACTCGAACGCCCCTCCAAGAGCTACCCAAAGTGCAGGTTGCTACCCCAATTAGAGGAGGAAGCACCTAAACCTACATCACCAGCGCATGATGCGGCCGACCGGCCACCCCGTGGCCGCGACAGAGAGGCCTCTCGGCCCTCCACTCAAGCCGCACCCCGGCGCCGCTCAAAAAATACCAAGGCATGGGAAAATGTGCCAGACCTGCGAGATATATTGGAGGACAAGGCAAGGCAAACAAGATCGATCTACGGATCATGTGGGCGCCCCACGGCACGAGATGGTACTCGTCACGCCGAATACAATAAATCCGGTTGGGCCAAACACAGTAGACAAAGCTCGTTTGAGCTGCGTCGTGATGTAGCCCAGTACAGAGGCGCCACACACCCACTATGCTTCACAGATGAAGTAATGAATCATCAAATCCCCGAGGGTTTCAAACCCGTGAACATCGAATCATACGATGGCACAACAGATCCTGCGGTATGGATCGAGGACTATCTCCTTCATATCCACATGGCCCGCGGTGATGACCTACACGCCATCAAATACCTCCCACTCAAGCTTAAAGGACCAACTCGACATTGGCTTAACAGCTTGCCAGCAGAATCAATTGGTTGTTGGGAGGACCTGGAAGCCGCATTCCTCGACAATTTCCAGGGCACTTATGTGCGACCACCAGATGCCGATGACCTAAGCCACATAATTCACCAGCCAGAGGAATCGGCCAGACAATTCTGGACACGGTTCCTAACCAAGAAAAATCAAATTGTCGACTGTCCGGATGCAGAGGACCTAGCAGCCTTCAAGCATAACATCCGCGACGAGTGGCTTGCACGGCACCTAGGACAGGAAAAGTCGAAATCTATGGCAGCCCTCACGACACTTATGACCCGCTTTTGTGCGGGAGAAGACAACTGGCTAGCTCGCAGCAATAACATGACCAAGAGCCCTGGTAATTCGGATACCAAGGACAGCAGTGGCAGGTCGCGTCGCAACAAGCAAAAGCGCCACATTAATGGTGACAACGCTGAGGATACATCAGTTAATGCCAGATTCAGAGGCTCTAAACCCGGTCAGCGGAAAAAGCAATTCAAAAGAAATACTCCGGGCCCGTCCAGTTTGGACCAAATACTCGACTGCTCATGCCAGATACATGGCACCCCCGAAAAACCAGCCAATCACACCAACAGGGATTGTTGGGTGTTCAAGCAGGCAGGCAAGTTAAATGCCGAAAGCAGAGACAAGGGGCTGCATAGGGATGACGAGGAGGAGCCCCAGCCGCCGAACAACAGTGGACAGAAAGGTTTTCCCCCACAAGTGCGGACGGTGAACATGATATACGCAATCCACGTCCCCAAGAGGGAGCGGAAGCGTGTGCTAAGGGACGTATACACGATGGAGCCAGTCGCCCCAAAGTTCAACCCATGGTCTTCCTGCCCGGTCACTTTTGATCGAAGGGACCACCCCACTAGCATCCGTCATGGCGGATTCGCCGCATTGGTTCTAGACCCAATTATTGACGGATTTCACCTCACTAGAGTCCTTATGGACGGCAACAACAGCCTGAACCTGCTTTATGAGGATATAGTGCGGAAAATGGGCATCGATCCCTCGAGGATTAAACCCACCAGAATGACCTTTAAAGGCGTCATACCAGGTGTAGAAGCCAACTGAACAGGCTCAGTTACACTTGAAGTGGTCTTCGGATCTCCGGATAATTTCCGAAGCGAGGAGTTAATCTTCGACATAGTCCCGTTCCGCAGTGGCTATCACGCACTGCTCGGGCGAACCGCATTTGCCAAGTTCAATGCGGTGCCGCACTACGCATACCTCAAGCTCAAGATGCCAGGCCCTTGAGGCGTCATCACGGTCAATGGAAACACCGAACGCCCTCTCCGAACGGAGGAGCATACGGCAGCTATCACAGCGGAAGTACAAAGCAGCCTCTCAAGGCAATTCTCTAGTCCGGCCATTAAACGTCTAGACACCGTCAAGCGCGCCCGGAGTAACCTACACCAAGACCACCCGGCACGTTCAGAGCAAGCGTAACAATGCGGCCCCAACCCCAGCCCTCGCGAACTTGCGAAATCAGTGCTGCGCGTACATAACTACGCTCTGGAAATACCATGGGCACATGGGGAGGGGCACCATCACGGCACGCCTGAAACGCGGCTTAAACCGCACTAGGGGCTGCCGATTTTCTTAATTTTCTCTTATTTTCAGGACTCCATTCTTCGGAAGGCTTGTCCGGCCGTACAATTGCCGCACAAACGATACAACCAGGGAAGCAGAAAGCTACGCCGCACTACGAAACTCTAAGGTGGTCTCTATCACGAGCAGTATACCTGTTTCGCATAACATTCCGCAGCTCGCCCATGGAAAGGACATATTTGATAGTCCCATCTTTTGCTCATCACACTATTTGTATCGTCCTGCTTTGATCGCAGCCTTTTCTAAATAAACAATGCATAGCTTCCGTCTATTATTGCATTACTCTTTTTTATGAATATATGTTCATTAATGACATGCTGCACCCGTACACTTTGGTACGGCTAATACGCCAGGGCCTTAAGTACCCCACAACATGGTGTGAGAAGTCTGAACACTTTCACAAGTGCGGCACCCCGAACTTATAGCATTATATGCATCGGCTCCGAATCATGTCTTGGGTCAATAGTTGGGTTTGCCCGGCTCCTATGTTTTGGTACCTTACGTTCCGTTATATCGGCTAAGGTAGCACTAGGAGAACTACTGCGATTGTGCCCCAGTTGAGCTAGGCTAAGCACCTCAGTAGAGAAAGCTAAAACTGACCGTCATGATGAGGCGAGAGCTGGTCGCTGTTCGAGAGGTTTTCGAGTCCCTAAAGACTTATGCCGCTTAGAGCGAGGAGTCGGCTTTGTTCGGCCTAGGCGTGGATAGCGCCCCGAACTCGGTCTTCCGAACACTAGGGGCTTCGCCGAAATTTAAAATTATAGAATTCTATGGCTAAGTGAGAGTGTTCAAGCATTATAGTCTGATTGCCTTGTTCGTTGTGTTGAGCGCCTCCCTCGAAGGACCCAAGAATGGGAAAAAGAGCGCTCATGTTTATCCCGAACACCCCAGCACTCGTGCCATGGGGGCAGAAGCCGACGACTCGCCATCTCTCAAATTTGATAAACGGGCGCACAGAAGGTAATATTTTAAATTCAAAAAGCATTGCTTAGTGCACATGAACAAGTTTTCAGCGCACAGGACAAAACGAGCGAGTATACTGAAAAATTACATTCATGGAACATTCATCCGCCACAAGGCGGGCACCCTTCAAAACACCCTCATAATACATCTCGGGCTTGCGATGCTCCTTGCCCGGCGGTGGCCCGTCCTTCACAAGCTTCTCAGCATCCAGCTTGCCCCAGTGCACCTTCGCACGGGCAAGCGCCCTACGGGCACCCTCGATGCATACGGAGCGCTTGATAACTTCGAGCCTTGGACAGGCCTCCACCAGCCGCCTCACCAGCCCGAAGTAGCTCCCAGGCATGGCCTCTGCAGGCCACAGCCGGACTATGAGGCCCTTCATGGCCTGTTCGGCCACCTTATGGAGCTCGACCAGCTGTTTCAGCTGGTCGCTTAAGGGCACCGGGTGTTCGGCCTCAGCATACTGAGACCAGAACACCTTCTCTGTCGAGCTTCCCTCCTTGGCGCGGTAGAAGGCGGCGGCATCCGACACACTACGGGGCAAGTCTGCGAATGCTCCTGGAGAGCTCCGGATTCGGGTAAGTGACAAGTAATTCACTTTTACGTGCTTGCTTTGCATAAAGAATGCCTTACCCGCCGCTATCTTTTTTATTGCCTCAACCTCCTGGAGGGCCTTCTGGGCTTCGGCCTTGGCAGACTTGGCATCTTCAATGGCCGCCGCGAGCTCAGACTCTCGCGTCTTCGAGTCAAGCTCCAAACTCTCATGTTTTTTCATGAGAGCCTGGAGCTCTTGCCGCACCTCGCCAACCTGCGTCTCATGCTTCTCCCGCTCGGTGCGCTCCGTGGCCGCCCTCTTTTCGGCCTCGGACAGCGCTTGCTTAAGGGTCGCCACCTCAGTTGTGGCCCCTACAATAGCCGCGTTAATCCTGTCACTTTTTGCAATTGCACCTTTCACATATTTCAATAAGGTATTTCTTACCTTCCTTCTCCTCGAGCTGCTGCTTGGCTAGGCCGAGCTCTTGCTCGGACCGCTCGAGGTTCTGCTTCAGCGTATCCACCTCCGCAGTCAGTGCGGCGGAGGCCAGCAGCGAAGCCTGCATACGCATATTGACTTGATTATGTTAGACTCCTGCGAATGTTATTAGATCCTCTATTCGGCTTTTCTTTCCAAACGCTGAACAGAGCATCAGGAGCTACTGTCTATGCGGTAATATTTTTACATATTCTTTACTTACCTCAAAGCCTGTTAGAAGGCTGACACAGGCTTCAGTCATTCCGCTCTTAGCGGACTGAACCTTCTGGATCACCGCACTCATAATAGTGCGGTGCTCCTCGTCGATGGAGGCGTCGTTAAGCGGCTCCAGCAAATTGTCCGGTGCCTCCGGTTGGACGGAGGTCACCGGCTCGGTAGGCTTGCTCCTCTTGGAAGGAGGCTGCCTACCGGAGTCCGGAACCGTTGAGGGTTCCGGCGTGGTGTCCGGCTCAAGGACAGACTTGGAGCCCTTGGGGGTTCTATCCCCTTTACGCCTGGAGTCCGGGAGGTTGCCTTGCGGCGCCTCCAGGACCACCTCCTCCTAGCTTGGAACCTGTTGGGACGCCACCTCGGCGCCGTCCGTAGGGTGGGGGGAGGAAGCCGTCGGAAGCGAATTCACATCCGACGAATCCAGGGAGCCGCTCGACGACTCGTCGAGCCCGGCCTTGGGCGGACTGCACAATCATGTTCGACGTAAGGAAAAGCTGTGCAATGGGGGAATACTATGAATCACTCTGGTATCCGGATACTTACGATCTCGCCAGGGGCTTGGCCCTGTGCGGCCACTCCTCTTCGCCGTCGTCGGCGTTGGTGGAGTAGTCCGGAGGAGGGGTCTTCCCCCTCTTGGACCCTTCGGCCTCCCCGGTTGGGGCGGCCTTCCTTTTCTTCCCTCCCCCCGCTGGAAGGGGGAGAGGTCTCTTCTTCCTCCTCCTCGTCTTCATGGGAGGAGTGCGCCTTGGAGTCGTCGGATGATGAATCCGACACCTCCTGGCGCCGGGTACTCTTTCGAGTCCCCATGGCCTTCTTCTTGGCCTTCTTCTCCGGCACCACATAGGGTGCCAGAACCAGCAGCTTCGCCAAGCGAGTGTCCGCTGGGCCTTCGGGCAAAGGAGCCACACAGTTGATCTGTCCGGACGTCTCCTGCCAATCCTGTCAAAGGTAAGGGAGCTTAGATCCCGCATGGAGTCAAACTATGAAAAACTAATACCCTGTAAAAGGTAAAAACAGCTTACCGCACGAGCGCGATGCTGCGTGCTGAATCTGCGATCCTCGGTAGTGGATTCGGGGGCCTCGGCGCCCTTGAAAAGCACCTTCCAGGCATCTTCGTACATCGTATCGAAGAGCCTGCTCAGAGTTCGGTGCTGCACCGGGTCGAACTCCCACAGGTTGAAAGGCCGTTGTTGACACGGGAGGATCCGGCGGATGAGCATAACCTGGAATACGTTGACAAGTTTGAGCTTCTTGTCCACCAGGGTTTGGACGCATGTTTGGAGTCTGGTCAGCTCTCCTTCTTTACCCCACGACAGGCCCGTCTCTTTCTAGGAGGTGAGCCGCGTAGGGGGTCCGGATTGGAACTCGGGGGCTGCGACCCATTCAGGGTCGCGCGGCTCGGTGATGTAAAACCACCCCGATTGCCACCCCTTTAGGGACTCCATGAAGGAGCCCTCGGGCCATAGGACGTTGGGCATCTTGCCCACCATGGCGCCTCCGCACTCCGCCTAGGTGCCGCGCACCACCTTCGGCTTGACACTGAAAGTCTTGAGCCATAGGCCAAAATGGGGGCGGATGCAGAAGAAAGCCTCGCACACGACGATAAATGCCGAGATACTGAGGACAAAGTTCGCGGCCAGATCGTGGAAATCCAGGCCATAGTAGAACATGAGCCCCCGGACAAATGGGTGGAAAGGGAAGCCCAGTCCGCGGAGGAAATGGGGGAGGAACACTACCCTCTCATGGGGCCTAGGGGTAGGGATGAGCTGCCCCTCTTCGGGAAGCCAGTGCGCAATGTTGTTAGACAAGTATCCGGCCTTCCTCAGTTTTTTGATGTGTCCCTCCGTGACGGAGGAGACCATCCACTTGCCTCCCGCTCCGGACATGGATGGAGAAGGTTGAGGTGGGGTGTGCGGACTTGGGCGCTGGAGCTCGAGTGCGCGGAAATGGATAGGCAAAGGAGGAAGAAGGAGTGGATGAAAAGGTGGATCCTTATCCCCTTATATGGGTGGACGCGACTATGCGCCCCCACCAGCCTGGTAAAACTCGCTTATCTCCCAAGCGCCGTAATCAATGGCGCGATTGGGTTACCCACACCTGTATTGATGAGAATCCCGAAATAAGGGGACACGATCTCAGCTTTAACAAGACGTGTGAAGGAAACCGCCTCGCTAAACGCGTTGAGGTGGGACAGTAAAACAATTCGAATAAAGACTTGGCCGTAGTGTGATGTCACGCTACGGAATACATCAGCAGATTAGATTTGTGTAAATATTATTCTCTCTATGGCAATATGTAGAAACTTATTTTGCAGAGCGGGACACTACCTTTGTGTTCAAAATCTTCTATGAAGTATTTGGAGGAGGAACCCGTCTTGCAATGCCGAAGACAATCATCGCGCCGGGCTTGTCGTCATTGAAGCCTGGTTCAGGGGCTACTGAGGGAGTCCTGGATTAGGGGGTGTCCGGATAGCCGGACTATACCTTCGGCCGGACTCCTGGACTATGAAGATACAAGATTGAAGACTTCGTCCCGTGTCCGGAAGGGACTTTCCTTGGCGTGGAAGGCAAGCTTGGCGATACGGATATGTAGATCTCCTACCATTGTAGCCAACTCTGTGTAACCCTAGCCCTCTCTGGTGTCTATATAAACCAGAGAGTTTTAGTCCGTAGGACGAACAACAATCATACCATAGGCTAGCTTCTAGGGTTTTGCCTCCTTGATCTCGTGGTAGATCTACTCTTGTACTACCCATATCATCAATATTAATCAAGCAGGACGTAGTGTTTTACCTCCATCAAGAGGGCCCGAACCTGGGTAAAACATTGTGTCCCCTGCCTCCTGTTACCATCCGGCCTAGACGCACAGTTCGGGACCCCCTACCCGAGATCCATCGGTTTTGACACCGACACTCGCCCTTGCTCTTACAGCTGTCTCCATGACCTGCGTCATCGCCTTTGCACCGGTAGCCGCCGCTGCGGCCTGGCCCCGCCTCGTCCCCTTGCTACCTCTTGAAGAGGAAAGCGTGATGCAGCAAAGTAGCGTAAGTATTTCCCTCAGTTTTTGAGAACCAAGGTATCAATCCAGTAGGAGGCTACACACAAGTCCCTTGTACCTACACAAACAAATAAGAACCTCGCAACCAACGCGATAAAGGGGTTGTCAATCCCTTCACGGTCACTTACGAGAGTGAGATCTGATAGAGATAATAATGATAAGATAAATATTTTTGGTATTTTATGATATAGATTGAAAGTAAAGATTGCAAAATAAAATAGATTGGAAACTTATATGATGGAGAATAGACCCGGGGGCCATAGGTTTCACTAGTGGCTTCTCTCAAGATAGCATAAGTATTACGGTGGGTGAACGAATTACTGTCAAGAAATTGATAGAAAAGCGAATAGTTATGAGAATATCTAGGCATGATCATGTATATAGGCATCACATCCGTGACAAGTAGACCGACTCCTGCCTGCATCTACTACTATTACTCCACACATCGACCGCTATCCAGCATGCATCTAGAGTATTAAGTTCATAAGAACAGAGTAACGCCTTAGGTAAGATGACATGATGTAGAGGGATAAACTCAAGCAATATGATATAAACCCCATCTTTTTATCCTCGATGGCAACAATACAATACATGTCGTTTCCCTTTCTGTCACTGGGATCGAGCACCGCAAGATTGAACCCAAAGCTAAGCACTTCTCCCATTGCAAGAAAGAGCAATCTAGTAGGCCAAACCAAACTGATAATTCGAAGAGACTTGCAAAGATAACCAATCATTTATAAAAGATTTCAGAGAAGAATCAAATATTGTTCATAGATAGACTTGATCATAAACCCACAATTCATCGGTTCTCGACAAACACACCGCAAAAAGAGTTACATCGAATAGATCTCCAAGAAGGTCGAGGAGAACTTTGTATTGAGATCCAAAGAGAGAGAAGAAGCCACCTAGCTAATAAATATGGACTCGAAGGTCTGAAGTAAACTACTCACACATCACCGGAGGGGCCATGGAGTTGATGTAGAGGCCCTCCATGATCAATGCACCCTCCGGCGGAGCTCTGGAAAAGGCCCCAAGATGGGATCTCTTGGGTACAAAAGGTTGCTGCGGTGGAAATAGGGTTTCGTGGTGCTCCTGGATGTTTTCGGGGTATGTGAACATATATAGGAGGAAGAAGTGGGTCGGTTGAGCCATGAGGGGGGAGGGCGCGCCCAGGGGGGTAGGCGCGCCCCTGCCTCGTGGTCGCCTCGTTCGTTTCTTGACGTCCACTCCAAGTCCTCTAGATCATGTTTGTTCCAAAAATCACGCTCCCGAAGGTTTCATTCCGTTTGGACTCCGTTTGATATTCCTTTTCTGTGAAACACTGAAATAGGCAAAAAAACAGCAATTTGCACTGGCCCTGGGTTAATAGGTTAGTCCCAAAAATAATAAAAAAGTGTAAAATAAAGCCCATCAGCATCCAAAACAGATAATATAATAGCATGGAACAATCAAAAATTATAGATACGTTGGAGACGTATCAAGCATCCCCAAGCTTAATTCCTGCTCGTCCTCGAGTAGGTAAATGATAAAAACAGAATTTTTGATGTGGAATGATTTCTAGCATGTTCTTCAATGTATTTTCTCTATTGTGGCATGAATGTTCAGATCTGAAAGATTCAAGATAAAAGTTTTTTGTTGACATAATAATAGTAATACTCCAAGTATGCTAATCAAGCAATTATGTCTTATCAAGATACCATAGCCAAAGAAAACTTATCCCTACAAAATCATATAGTTTGTCCATGCTTCATTTTTGTCACACAAAATGCTCCCATCATGCACAACCTCGATGACAAGCCAAGCAATTGTTTCATACTTAGCCTTTTCAAACTCTTTCAACTTTTACGCAATATATGAGTGCGAGCCATGGACATAGCACTATGGGTGGAATAGAATATGATGATTGAGGTTGTGTGAGAAGACAGAAAGGGAGAAAGTCTCACATTGACGTGGCTAATCTATGGGGTATGGAGATGCCCACCGATTGATGTCAATGCAAGGAGTAGGGATCGCCATGCAACGGATGCACTAGAGCTATAAATATATGAATGCTCATCAAAGAAACTAAGTGGGTGTGCATCCAACGTGCTTGCTCACTAAGACCTAGGGCATTTGAGGAAGCCCATCATTGGAATATACAAGCCAAGTTCTATAATGAAAAATTCCCACTAGTACATGAAAGTGACAAAATAAAAGACTCTCTATCATGAAGATCATGGTGCTACTTTGAAGCACAAGTGTGGAAAAAGGATAGTAACATTGTCCCTTCCCTCTTTTTCTCTTTTTTTTGTTTGGGCCTTTTTTCATGGCCTCTTTTTTTATTTTTTATTTTTTTCATCCGGAATCTCATCCCGACTTGTGGGGGAATCATAGTTTCCATCATCCTTTCCTCACATGGGACAATGCTCTAATGATGATCATCACACTTTTATTTACTTACAACTCAAGAATTACAACTCGATACTTAGAACAAAATATGACTCTATGTGAATGCCTCCGGCGGTGTACCGGGATTGTGATGAATCAAGAGTGACATGTATGAGAAATTAAGCATGGTGGCTTTGCCACAAATACGATGTCAACTACATGATCATGCAAAGCAATATGACAATGATGATGCGTGTCATAATAAATGGAATGGTGGAAAGTTGCATGGTAATATATCTCAAAATGGCTATGGAAATGCCATAATAGGTAGGTATGGTGGCTGTTTTGAGGAAGATATAAGGAGACTTATGTGTGATAGAGCGTATCATATCATGGGGTTTGGATGCACCGGCGAAGTTTGCACCAACTCTCAAGGTGAGAAAGGGCAATGCACGGTACCGAAGAGGCTAGCAATGATGGAAGGGTGAGAGTGCGTATAATCCATGGACTCAACATTAGTCATAAAGAACTCACATACTTATTGCAAAAATCTACAAGTCATCAAAACCAAGCACTACGCGCATGCTCCTAGGGGGATAGATTGGTAGGAAAAGACCATCGCTCGTCCCCGACCGCCACTCATAAGGAAAGCAATCAAAGAACACCCCATGCTTCAAATTTGTCACACAACGTTTACCATACATGCATGCTACGGGACTTGCCAACTTCAACACAAGTATTCATCAATTTCACAATTACTCAACTAGCACACCTCTAATATTACCACCTTTATATCTCAAAACAATCTATCAAGCATCCAACTTCTCTTAGCATTTAAAATTTATAACCAAAGTGAATTACCATGCTGTTCTAAAGGACTCTCAAAATGATATAAGTGAAGCATGAGAGATCAATTATTTCTATAAAATAAAACCACCATCGTGCTCTAAAAGATATAAGCGAAGCGCTAGAGCAAAAATTATCCAACTCAAAAGATATAAGTGAAGCACACAGAGTATTCTAATAAATTCCAATTCATGTGTGTCTCTCCCAAAAGGTGTGTACAGCAAGGATGATTGTGGTAATCTAAAAAGCAAAGACTCAAATCATACAAGACGCTCCAAGCAAAACACATATCATGTGGCGAATAAAAATATAGCTCCAAGTAAAGTTACCGATGGACGAAGACGAAAGAGGGGATGCCTTCCGGGGCATCCCCAAGCTTAGGCTTTTGGTTGTCCTTGGATTTTACCTTTGTGTGCCTTGGGCATCCCCAAGCTTAGGCTCTTGCCAATCCTTGTTCCATAATCCATCAAATCTTTACCCAAAACTTGAAAACTTCACAACACAAAACTTAAAAGAAAATCTCGTGAGCTCCGTTAGTAAAAGAAAACAAACCACCACTTCAAGGTACTGTAATGAACTCATTCTTTATTTATATTGGTGTTAAACCTACCGTATTCCAACTTTTCTATGGTTTATGAACTCTATTAATAGCCATAGATTCATCAAAATAAGCAAACAAAACATGAAAAACAGAATCTGTCAAAAAACAGAATAGTCTGTAGTAATCTGTAGGTTTCGAATACTTCCGAAACCCCCAAAATTCTAAACTAAATTTCCGGACGTGAGGAATTTATCTATTAATCATCTGCAAAAATAATTAACTAAATATCACTCTCCAATAAAAATGGCAGCAAATCTCGTGAGCGCTAAAGTTTCTGTTTTTTACAGCAAGATCGCAAAGACTTTCCCCAAGTCTTCCCAAAGGTTCTACTTGGCACAAACACTAATTAAAAGCATAAAACCACATATAAACAGAGGCTAGATGAATTATTTATTACTAAACATAATCAAAAAGCAAGAAACAAAAATAAAATTGGGTTTGCCTCCCAACAAGCGCTATCGTTTAACGCCCCTTGCTAGGCATAAAAGCAAGGATAGATCTAGGTATTATCATCTTTGGTATGCAATCCATAAGTGGATCTCATAATAGATTCATAAGGTAATTTAATTTTATTTCTAGGAAAGTTTTCCATTCCCTTCCTTAACGGAAATTGGAATCTAATATTCCCTTCCTTCATATCAATAATTGCACCAATCGTTCTAAGGAAAGGTCTACCAAGAATAATAGGACATGTAGGATTGCAATCTATATCAAGAACAATGAAATCTACGGGCACATAATTCCTATTTGCAACAATAAGAACATCATTAATTCTTCCCATAGGTTTCTTAATGGTGGAATCCACAAGATGCAAGTTTAAAGAACAATCATTGAATTCACGGAAACCTAGCAAATCACACAAAGTTTTAGGAATCATGGAAACACTAGCACCCAAATCACATAAAGCAAAGCATTCATGATCTTTAATCTTAATTTTAATAGTAGGTTCCCACTCATCATGAAGTTTTCTAGGGATAGAAACTTCCAATTCAAGCTTTTCTTCATAAGATTGCATTAAAGCATCAACGATATGTTTAGTAAAAGCTTTATTTTGACTATAAGCATGCGGAGTATTTAGCATGGATTGCAACAAGGAAATACAATCTATTAAAGAAAAATTATCATAGTTAAATTCCTTGAAATCCAAGATAGTGGGTTCATTGCTATTTAAAGTTTTGACCTCTCCAATCCCACTTTTATCAATTTTTGCATTAAGATCTAAAAACTCTGAATCATTGGGACGCCTTCTAACTAAAGTTGACTCATCTCCAGTCCCATCATTATCAAGATTCATATTGCAAACCAAAGATTTAATAGGATCACTTTTAGATCTTCACCCTTATTATCATCAAATTCTTCCGGTTTGGCGGCCATCTTATTTACTAACGTGGCCTGCTTATCCGAAATTTGGGCTATTAAGTTCTCAAGATGAGCGAACTGAGATTTCAGACCATAAAATTCTTTAGACATATCATCGAGCTCTTTATTCATGTATCCCATAATTTTTTTGTCCTTTAAGCTCGTTTCTGAAGAAAATATTATGCTCAAACTGCAAGGACATAAAACTTCTAACGTTGTTTTCAATTTCTTCCAACCATTTAAGGTGAGGATCAAAACCTTTAGGTAAAGCCATCGCAGCAAACAAGAGACAAGCAAACTGGAAAAGGGAAGGGGAACGGAAAAAGAGGGCGAATAAAACAGCAAGGGTGAAGTGGGGGAGAGGAAAACGAGAGGCAAATGGCAAATAATGTAATGCGAGGGATAAGAGTTTGTGATGGTACTTGGTATGTCTTGACTTGTGCGTAGACTCCCCAACAACGGCGCCAGAAATCCTTCTTGCTACCTCTTGAGCACTGCGTTGGTTTTCCCTTGAAGAGGAAAGGGTGATGCAGCAAAGTAGCGTAAGTATTTCTCTCAGTTTTTGATAACCAAGGTATCAATCCAGTAGGAGGCCACACGCAAGTCCCTCGTACCTACACAAACACATAAGAACATCACAACCAACATGATAAAGGGGTTGTCAATCCCTTCACGGTCACTTACGAGAGTGAGATCTGATAGAGATAATAATGATAAGATAAATATTTTTGCATTTTTATGATATAGATTGAAAGTAAAGATTGCAAAATAAAATAGATTGGAAACTTATATGATGGAGAATAGACCCGGGGGCCATAGGTTTCACTAGTGGCTTCTCTCAAGATAGCATAAGTATTACGGTGGGTGAACGAATTACTGTCGAGCAATTGATAGAAAAGCGAATAGTTATGAGAATATCTAGGCATGATCATGTATATAGGCATCACGTCCGTGACAAGTAGATCGACTCCTGCCTGCATCTACTACTATTACTCCACACATCGACCGCTATCCAGCATGCATCTAGAGTATTAAGTTCATAAGAACAGAGTAATGCCTTAGGTAAGATGACATGATGTAGAGGGATAAACTCAAGCAATATGATATAAACCCCATCTTTTTATCCTCGATGGAAACAATACAATACGTGTCATTTCCCTTTCTGTCACTGCGATCGAGCACCGCAAGATTGAACCCAAAGCTAAGCACTTCTCCCATTGCAAGAAAGATCAATCTAGTAGGCCAAACCAAACTGATAATTTGAAGAGACTTGCAAAGATAACCAATCATGCATAAAAGATTTCAGAGAAGAATCAAATATTGTTCATAGATAGACTTGATCATAAACCCACAATTCATCGGATCTCGACAAACACATCGCAAAAAGAGTTACGTCGAATAGATCTCCAAGAAGGTCGAAAAGAACTTTGTATTGAGATCCAAAGAGAGAGAAGAAGCCATCTAGCTAATAACTATTAACCCGAAGGTCTGAAGTAAACTACTCACACATCATCGGAGGGGCATGGAGTTGATGTAGAGGCACTCCATGATTAATGCCCCCTCCGGCGGAGCTCCGGAAAAGGCCCCAAGATGGGATCTCTTGGGTACAGAAGGTTGTGGCAGTGTAACTAGGGTTTCGTGGTGCTCCTGGATGTTTTCGGCGTATGTGAACATATATAGGAGAAAGAAGTAGGTCGGTTGAGCCACGAGGGGCCCACGAGGGGGGAGGACGCGCCCCCTGCCTCGTGGACGCCTTGTTCGTTTCTTGACATCCACTCCAAGTCCTCTGTGTAACACCCTCGATGCGACTATAGCTCCCACGTGTCGAGGCATGACTTAGAGACATAATCGCATTGAAGGCATATGTCGCAAGTTAGGCAATCTTCACAACATCCCATGTAATATGAATAATAAAGGGGAGAACATAGTTGGCTTACACTCGCCATGTCACATCAGAGTACATAAATAGCATACATCATCCAAACACTCATGGCCCGACTACGGCGCCAAAATAGAAGAAAACCCAACATGCGACACGGTCCCAATCACCCCCAACTGGGCTCCACGACTGATCATCGGGAAAGGAAATGTAGTAACGCTGAGAGTCCTCGTCGAACTCCCACTTGAGCTCGTACTCGTCACCTGGAGCGGAATCACCTGGACCTGCATCTGTAGTTATAGTATCTGTGAGCCACAGGGACTCAGCAATCTCGCACCCTCGCGATCAAGACTATTTAAGCTTATAGGAAGGGTAAGGCAAATGTATATGTGGAGCTGCAGCAAGCGACTAGCATATATGGTGGCTAACTTATTCACAAAAGAGAGCGAGAAGAGAAAGCGAAGCACGAGCGAGAATCTAGAGGAATAACCTGCGCAAATCATTACTCCAACACCGTGTCCACTTCCCGAACTCCGCCGAGAAGAGGCCATCACGGTAACACACTCGGTTGATTCATTTTTAATTAATTAAGGTTTAAGTTATCTACAACCGGACATTAACAAATTCCCATCTGCCCATAACTGCGGCCACGACTTTCGAAAGTTCAATCCCTGCAGGGGAGTCCCAACTTAGCCCATGACAAGCTCTCACGGTCAACGAAGGAATAGACCTCCTCCCAAGACATTCCGATCAGACTCGGTATCTCGGTAACTCAAGACACTTCGACAGGTTAAAACAAGACCAGCAACACCGCCCGAATGTGCCGACAAATCCCGATAGGAGCTGCACATATCTCTTTCTCAGGCACACTCAGATGAACACTACGTACAACTAAAACCAACCCTCAAGTTGCCCCGAGGTGGCGCTGCAAGTGTTCTATTTGGACCAACACTTAGAGGAGCACTGGCCCGGGGGTGGGGGTTAAAATAAGATGACCCTTGAGTCTGCAGAACCCAAGGGAAAGAAAAGGCTAGGTGGCAAATGGTAAGACCAATGTTGGGCATTGCTGGACAAGCTTTAATCAAGGTGAAATATCAAGGGGTTCCCATTATAACCCAACCGCGTAAGGAACGCAAAATCCGGGAACATAACACCGATATGACGGAAACTAGGGCGGCAAGAGTGGAACAAAACACTAGGCGAGAGGCCGAGCCTTCCACCCTTTACCAAGTATATAGATGCATTAAGATAACATGGCAATATAATGATATCCCAACAACTAAATAAATGTTCCAACAAAGAACGGCCTCCAATCTTCACCTGCAACTAGCAACGCTATAAGAGGGGCTGAGCAAAGCGGTAACATAGCCAATCAACGGTTTGCTAGGACGAGGTGGGTTAGAGGTTTGACATGGCAATTGGGAGGCTGACAAGCAAATGGTAGGCATCATAGCATTGGCATAGCAAAAGAGCGAGCAAACTAGCATAGCAAAGATAGTAGTGATTTCGAGGGTATGATCATCTTGCCTGCACAGTTGTCAGAGTTGACTGGATCCTCAAAAGCAAACTCAACGTGCTCCTCGTTAGCGAACTCGTCTCCCGGCTCTATCCAACAAGACAAACAAGCAACAAGGATACAATCAACCACGTGCAAACTCAAACAATAAGAGGCAATGATGGTATGCTATGCGGGATGCGACGCGGGATGCAAAATGCAAGATGTGACAGGAAATGCATGAACCTGGCCTCAACTTGGAATTCCAAGGGTGCCACTGGAAAGATGAGATGAAATTGCTTGAAAACGATATAAAGAACGCTGGAATCGGAGTTACGGTTTGGAAATGGCAAGCGTTTTAAGATATGACACCGGTCTGCGATTTACAACAAGTAGGCATCTAAATGCAATGAGATGAACATGCTACAGCACCCAAACATGACAAAAAAATACATGGAAGGGATGCACACAAGATGCTTAACAAAAGACTAGCACTGAGCCACGGCCAATTCATCCATTAGGAGGTTCAAACAAGCATGGAAAAAACGCAAATGCAAAACAGATTCCAGACTTAGTGAAATTAACACTTGTCTGAAATTTCAGATCACGGAGCCCTCTTCGGAGCAGCAAAACAACATGATACATGACCTGATTAAGACAAGTAAGAACATGGCCTGGAGCTACTCAACAAGCTTAAAAAAAGTCCCAAAGTGACCTGGGGCCAAAAGGGATCACAAAATATACTAACGGGCACACGAACATAGCTAAAACACAATCAGTTTTCAGACTTAGTGAAAACTGAGACATGCTGAAACATAACTCACGAAGGCATGTAAACGAGCTCGATGCACTCACTACAGTGCAAGTCATGGCAATGCAAGCCTACATCCATTAAGAAGGCACAAAATGCTAGCTAGACATGGCAAGAACAATGGCATAGCATGCACGGATCAACTACAATAGCATCGGCAAAATCGCAAACGAGTTGACGATTTGCCCAGATTCACAACGAAGCAAAAGTAGAGCTCGATTGACTCAAGCTAGGGTGCTCCGTAATTGCAAACAAAGACATGGATGGATAGAGCATAACATGATTAACAAAACTCTTTTACTGATCATCCTCAAAAGAGGCACGGATCACTAGGAAACAAGCTGAACATATGGCATCATGAACTAAATAATCCCAGACTTAGTGAAAACTACTAAGTCTCTGAAAATAGATTTACCGGGTGCCTCACTTTTCAAGCTTGCACAAGTCACCACACACGTCCTAAAAATGCATGGGTTGCACCTCTGGAAAGAATACCAAATGCGTAACAAAACATATGAAGGACTCATAGGCATAGCATGCACACAATAATCATGGCAAAAATGACAAAAGTCTAAGATGAACTAGCAGATCTGACAATTAACTCACGAGGCCTCCTTCTAACAGCATTTTGGGCATCAAGATGAACTCAAATGAAAATGATGCAATGGAATGAAATGATGTACTCGTCGAGATGAACATTTTGATATACTATATACCCAAATCGGAGCTACGGATGCAAAGTTACGGCAGGTCAAAGTAGGCATAAAAATTAGGGTTTCTGAGGAAAAAGTCAACCGTTCGGGATCCAGATCTGGCACGGATAACGAGGACGGCCGGATTTTACTGTTCACGCCGGAGTCTTGCCGGAGAGGAAGAAGGCCGAGGCGGGGACGGCGGTGGGAGAGACCGGGGCAGCCGGAGCAAGGCGGCGCCGGGCTTGGACGGGGGCGGCGCCGGCTCGGGCGGCGGAGCCGGTGCGCCGGCCGGTGCGGCGGCGGGGAGAGGTGGCGGCCGGCGCGGCGGGCCGAGTCGCCGGCCTCGGGGAAGGAGGCGAGGAGCGGGCGCCTGGCGCGCGGAGGCGGTGATGGGCCGGGCGGGCCCGCTGCGGGCTCGCTGGGCCGGGGTGGCGGCTGGCGGCGGAGTGGAGGCGGAGGTGCCATGTGGCGGGTGGACGGCGGGGCGGACAATGTCCGGCTGCAGAATTTTGTCCGGTGCGGCGCGGTGGAGAAGAACTAGGGTTTCGGGGAGGGAGAGAGATCCGAATTTCGGGGGGCCTTTATATAGGCATAGGAGGAGCTAGGAGAGTCCAAATGAGGTGCGGTTTTCGGCCACGCGATCGTGATCGAACGCTCTAGGACATGGAGCAGAGTTTGGTGGGTTTTGGGCCAAATTGGAGGGGTGTTGGGCTGCAACACACACGAGGCCTTTTCGGTCCCTCGGTTAACCGTTGGAGTATCAAACGAAGTCCAATTGATACGAAACTTGACAGGCGGTCTACCGGTAGTAAACCAAGGCCGCTTGGCAAGTCTCAGTCCAATCCGGAAATGTTTAAACCCCACACACGAAAGAAAGCTAGAAATGACCACCGGAGGAGAACGAAACGCCGGAATGCAAAACGGACAACGGGGAAAATGCTCGAATGCATGAGACAAATACGTATGCAAATGCAAAGCACAAGATGACATGATATGAGATGCATGACAAAGACAACAACACACGGAGGCAAAGACCCGAACCCGAGAAATAAATATAACTTAACGCCGGAAACGGCAAGAGTTGGAGTACAAATTGGGAAAGTTATATCTGGGGCGTTACACTCTGGATCACGTTTGTTCCAAAAATCACGGTCCCGAAGGTTTCATTCCGTTTGGACTCCGTTTGATATTCCTTTTCTGCGAAACACTGAAATAGGCAAAAAACAACAATTTGCACTGGGCCCTGGGTTAATAGGTTAGTCCCAAAAATAATATAAAAGTGTAAAATAAAGCCCATCAACATCCAAAACAGATAATATAATAGCATGGAACAATCAACAGTTATAGATACGCCGGAGACGTATCACCCCTACGGCCGACCCGGCTGTTCTGCCTCACACTGCCGACAGCAGGCGGACCATCGGATGCCGACCATCGCCTCGCACACCTACCTGGTGAAGACGCCAAGTCGCTGCACCTGCTCCCTGGGCGTCCCAGCTTAGAGACAAGTCACACTCATCCTCGGAGAAGAAGCAGAAGGTGGGAGCAGCAGCTTAGTAGCGTATCGCAGCAGGCTCAAGTATTTTTCAAGGCTCGCCAAGGCAAGATTATGGGATGGAGAAAACTCGAAGTGGCCTTTTCAAAAGTATTTGCTGGTGATAGACTGAGGAAAGTTCAAGAGCTGAGGAGAAACAATAAGTGCAGATTAGATAGGGAAAGAAAATAAAGAACCCATTGTGGAAGAAACAGCTAACCAAAGAATTTGATCAGCCAGCAGTACTAGCTCCAATAAAGTTGAAAGGTATCCCACGTGAAGCACCAAGAACTGTTCAGCTCCATAGTTATTTGATGGCGTTTATTGTGTCGCTTCCAACAAATTGTCAAGCGCCCAATTCTGACAGACGCACCATCAATACTACCGAAGCAGCGTTAGTATTCATTATTATCGTACCATCCAGCGGACATGTGTACGGGTTGCCGTCGTACGGTCCGATTTATACTAACACACCGGAGGTCATGCTATCCTCTGCCCGCATGGAGCCTCTGACATGGATGCACATACAGGCCGCCCCGATACTTTAGCCTACTTTTAGAAAAAGGAAAGGAATCAACCTTGGAGAAGGCAGGAGGGCCGGCCATAGTAGAGCCGGCAATTCAAAAAAGGGGGGGTCAACATGACCCAGAGGATCCGTTTTAAGCCGTCCGGTTCCAACGCTTTAAAGCCTCCACCTTCACTATGGTCTCGTTAGTACCGCCTTCTCTCTAACGGAGAGGGCGGCTAAAATACCGTTGAAGTTACTAGAGGTTATTCACAGACGCGGATCTTCCATTGTCTAAATAAATCAGTTGATGTCGATCCTATTATTTTATTAACACATATTGTTTTCATCAAAGAACAATTACTTGGTGTATGATTTTTTTTCACAGGATCATTATTCCTTACAAAAAGGTGTTGCAAAAGGGTGTGAGCAAATATTATTTTTGCACTAGCGCTCATCCTATGCAAATTGCCACCCCTGCTACATCAACACAAGCGACTAACTCATTGTCCGTGCCCATGGCCGACTTGCCTGCGTTCGTGCCGCTTCCAACGTCGCGTCCGACTCTCTCGTCCACACCGGCTTACAACGCCGCTGTCGACTCTTTCCGTCCGCATTGGCTTACAAACATCGCGACCGACTTATCTGTCTGCTCCCATGGCTGACTCGACCGTGATTGCTTTCAGCTTCAACATGGTGATCATCAACTCCGCGGTGGATAATTTCTGGCCTAACATATCAGATTAAATCCATCCAATATGTTTTTATATTTCATATTGTTTTCTTTAAAAGAACAATTACCCTGGCTTGCAAGTTCTCCAAAGCAGGACAAGTTATCTGCTGCAAAAGGGACTATTATATCACTAAGATGTTGAATGACTGATACCGGTTTATGTCACGGTCAAATACGGAGAATCTCAAGCCAACTCCTCGAGTCGTCTTAAGACTCGGGGGCTACAATGACATGACTCGGCAGAATTGGCCGGTTTAGTGAATTCAAGAACTCGGGGTAATTGGAGGGAAAAATAACCTGGCCCTGGAGGATATTACCTTATTAGCAAATGTTTAAAGGCTGTCAGAAAATTTCCGGCTTAAAAAAAGGATTCCGGTTCAAAATCCGGCTCAAGGAAAATCTATCTCACACAAAGCGCCGAAGTTCTCAATATCTGGTTTAAAATCCGGCTCAAGGTAAATTGGTCTCTCACAAAGCTTTGAAATTTTCAATATCCGGTTTGAAATTCTGGTTCAAAAAGAATTTATTTCTCGCAAGTTCAAGTTCTCAGAAAAATTAAAGGTTGCCAAAGAGAACTTGCTGCCATGATGCACGGTTCAAACATGTGTATCCTGCCTTATGGGCTTATCTTATCATGGTCACATGGGGGCTTCCTGTTCATTGAGAGAAGCTATGATTACCCTTTGATCCGGCTTATACGCCATGCTTACAAAACACTTGGGGGCTTGCTACCCAGGTTAAAGGGACAAAAGAGAGTCTGTTGCAAAAGCACAACTCAAACATAGGTGCCCATTGAGCACAACTCAAAAAATCGCTTGGGGGCTCTTTTGTTCTAAAGAACAAAGAGTTTTTATAACCCTTGTAATAGGCTTAAAATCCAGGCTTGGAAGCCAGGTGTATTCACCTAAAACCCCAGGTTATCCTGCCTTTTTAAGTAAGCCACTCCACCCAGGTAATCCTGGAATGACCCACCGAATGTTTGACAAGTCAATCTTATTCAGACATTGAACTTGTTAAAGTTAAAATGACGATTGGTTATGTGAGGTCCATCTTATAAGGTTTATATATAGGTTTAACTCAGCGGCTGTGCGGCCCGTGAAAGCACTCGATTTTCGGCCTGGCAGCCCATGAAAAGCCTCATTTTTCGTTTGTTTTTATTCGATCGATTTTTTGAGGCTTATTTGATGAGGCTTATAAAGCTATATGATTATAATTCATCGGTGTTTATTAACCCGACCCGGCTTTTGACTATAAGTTGACCGGTATATGATAACAAAATATCCGGTGTTTATTAACCCGGCCTGGCTTTTGGACTATAAGTCGCCAACACATCATGATGTTAAATTTCCTTAGAAACTTTTTGCTCTAAGGTTTGGGATATTACCCCTTCTGTCAGGGATATACCTCGCGGTATGACCCCACCGAAGTTATAACCCGACTGGGACTTGATAAACCGGCAGATGTTAAGTCAGGTGATAACCCGGCAGGTGTTAAGTCAGATGATAACCCGGCAGGTGTTAAGTCAGATGATAACCCAGCAAATGTTAAGTCAGATGATAACCCGACAGGTTTTAAGACAGATGATAACCCAACAGGTGTTAAGTCAGATGATAACCTGACAGACAGTCATAACCCGGTAGACAGTCATAACCCAGCAGACAATCGTAACCCGGCAGACAGAGTCGCATGGGGTTAACAAGCCCAATACGTTAAGAAGCCCAAGATGTTAAGAAGCCCATGAAGATAAGTCAAAATAGTTGAAGTCTTAATCCGAGTTGGACTCTACATGTAACCCGCCTCTTCAACATATATAAGGAGGGGCAGGGCACCCCAAAGGGGGAAAGGAAATAATCTCTAAGGCTAGACACAACTAAAGGGGAGCTGACTTATGCGGCGATTCCGTCATGAGCATAATGAGACCTAGCCACAAACAACATGTAGGGTTGTGACTGGATGATGTTTCCCAGGGCCCGAAGCTGTCTAAACCCTTGTCTTGTGTTGCGTCTCTCGATTCTGATCAACCCCTCTCAAGCTACCACATAGATGCGTTGGCCTCACGACTAAGTCCTCACACTAGGACATCTGTTGTGACAATTCCACGACACCTTCCGGTTTATGATATCATAAGCCGACCATATATAACAATGGAGAAAGAACATTGCGTGTTCAAATTTTTGGGTTATCACCCTAACTGCACAGGAATGATAAGCTATATTATTCGAGGAATAGTCCCGAGTCGCTGCAGGCTGACGACCCGACACTTGGGGGCTACATTATTCAAGTTGAGATTACATCAAATATGCAAGTCCCATGTTACTGCCAGCATGCACCATGGCACTTGGGGGCTAATGCAAAGTCATTTTTTGCTCACCTTATTGAAGACCCGACTCATCACACTGTAATGACCCGGCCCTTGGGGGCTACCAATTGCTCCTGTCAACAATTCAAGTATATATAAAGTCCCAACTCAGTATTATCTTACTAAGCCGGCCCTTGGGGCTACACGTTGCTGCTCAAGTCTACATAATCATATCTACAAATTCCCTACTCATTATTGCATAATGACCTGGTCCTTGGGGGCTACATTGGTCGAAGTTTTTATGGGCATCAGGCAATTACATGTCCCAGGTTGCTTCAAGCATGACAACCTGGCACTTGAGGGCTACATATATGGAGTATTCAGTCTTTATTAGTGACTGAGATGAACAACATGGATTTCTTCAAAGTGGCAGTATTTATATTGAAGCAAGTCTTAAGTCATCACTTTGTTCTGCTCAAGACTTGGGGGCTACAGGTAATATGGATATAAGGGACGAAAATCTTCAAATTCTCAGTTTTGATTAAACCAGATTGACCCAGAATAAGCAACAATTATGACCCGGTGCCATCAATATTTACAAACTAGCAGTTTTTGGCAATGATAAACTGGCAAGTTTTACATCTTCAAGCCGGTTGAATATTAGATGAGTATTTCAAGACCAATATTTTTTAAGCCGACGCTTTGGAAGCCGACTCAAGTGGATTATTTCTTACAATATTTCTCTACAAGAGACCAATGTCAGCAAATTGACTATGAAGATGGTCTATTGACCCGGATTTTCTAGAAGGAGGAAATGACAAGGACTTAAGGATGATCAGGTGCCGGCTTACAAGAATATTTAGCCTGGAGTACAACCTGTCAAATTTGTTCTTGTGTTTATGTTGCAGATCAGTTTAACATGGATAAATCCAAATTAAACTGGGGGCTAATGTCGGGGATATACCCTGCGGTATAACCCGGCTGGATGTATGACCCGGATGGATCGGGCGACTCACTGGTGACACGCCCGGAGCTTGGCGACTCATGGGTAACCCGCCCGATCTTGGCGACTCATTAATAACCTGGTGGGCGGGTCAGACGGACGACAAGGCCCAAGGCCCAGTATGCCGGTTCGTATGATGGTGGGCCGGTTTAAGAGGAAAGCATAAGGAATATTCCCTTACAAAGAAAGCAAGACTAGGAATCCACTTGTAATAGAGTAATCCTAATCTTAATAGGACTAGTCATGTAAGCCGCCCCCTTCAACATATATAAGGAGGGGCAGGGCTCCCCAAGAGGGACAAGTTCCATAAGTTAGAAATATTAGGGTTAGACAAACAAGTCTATAGCTCTCGAGTTAGAGCACCCGTGTAATCGTGATAATCATCATCAATATCATTGAAGTAGGATGTAGGCTTTTACCTCCACCGTGAGGGGCCGAACCTGGGTAAAACCTCGCGTCTCTCGTCCCACTCAACCCCTCTCAAGCTACCACATAGATGTGTTGGCCTCAAGACAAGTCCTCACACTAGGACATCTGCCGTGACAATTCCACGACACCAAGTAAAGATGAATTAATTGGTCTTTCTTCTATTGCTGTACCACCTACAAATCCTTTAGAACAATATTTGCTAGACCATGAAAATGATTTACATATGCATGAAAGAAATGAAATAGATAAAATTTTCTTTGAACAACGTCCTCTACTTAAACACAATTTGCCTATTGAATCTCTAGGAGGTCCTCCTCCACCTAAAGGTGATCCTGTGTTTGAATTGAAACAATTGCCAGACACTTTAAAATATGCTTATCTTGATGAAAAGAAAATATATCCTATTACTATTATTGCTAACCTTTCAGAACCTGAAGAAGAAAGATCATTGGAAGTTCTAAGGAAGCACCGAGCTGCTATTGGATATACTCTTGATGATTTAAAGGGCATTAGTCCCACTCTATGTCAGCACAAAATTAATATGGAACATGATGCTAAACCCGTTGTTGATCACCAATGTCGGTTAAATCCAAAAATGAAGGAAGTGGTAAGAACGGAAATCTTAAAGCTTCTGGAAGCATGTATAATCTATCCCATAGATGATAGTAGATGGGTAAGTCTTGTTCATTGTGTTCCTAAGAAAGGAGGTATAACTATTGTTCCTAATGATAAGAATGAACTTATTCCAGAAAGAATTGTTACAGGCTATAGAATGGTAATAGATTTTAGAAAATTAAACAAAGCAACTAGAAAAGATCATTCCCTTTGCCTTTTACTGATCAAATGCTCGAAAGATTATCTAAGCACACAAACTTTTGTTTCCTTGATGGATATTCTGGCTTTTCACAAATACCTGTTTCTCAACCTGATCAAGAAAAGACCACTTTTACTTGTCCTTTTCGAACCTATGCTTATAGACGTAAGCCTTTTGGTTTATGTAATGCACGTGCTACCTTTCAAAGATGTATGACTGCTATATTCTCTGACTTTTGTGAAAAGATTGTTGAGGTTTTCATGTATGAGTTTTCTGTTTATGGGAAGTCTTTTGATGATTGTTTAAGCAATCTTGATCGAGTTTTGCAGAGATGTGAACAAACAAATCTTGTCTTGAATTGGGAGAAGTTCCACTTTATGGTTAATGAATGCATTGTCTTGGGTCATAAAATTTCTGAAAGAGGTATTGAAGTGGACAAAGCTAAGGTTGATGCAATTGAGAAAATGCCATGTCCTAAAGATATAAAAGGTATCCGTAGTTTCTTAGGTCATGCTGGTTTCTATAGGAGATTTTGAAGGAAATATGCCCTAGAGGCAATAATAAAGTTATTATTTATTTCCTCATATCATGACAAATGTTTATTATTCATGCTAGAATTGTATTAACCGGAAACATAATACATGTGTGAATACATAGACAAACATAGTGTCACTAGTATGCCTCTACTTGACTAGCTCGTTGATCAAAGATGGTTAAGTTTCCTAGCCATACACATGAGTTGTCATTTGATGAATGGGATCACATCATTAGAGAATGATGTGATTGACTTGACCCATCCGTTAGCTTAGCACTATGATCGTTTAGTTTATTGCTATTGCTTTCTCCATGACTTATACATGTTCCTATGACTATGAGATTATGCAACTCCTGAATATCGGAGGAACACTTAGTGTGCTATCAAACGTCACAATGTAACTGGGTGACTATAAAGATGCTCTACACGTGTCTCCGATGGTGTTTGTTGAGTTGGCATAGATCGAGATTAGGATTTGTCACTCAGTGTATCGGAGAGGTATCTCTGGGCCCTCTCGGTAATGCACATCACTATAAAGCCTTGCAAGCAATGTGACTAATGAGTTAGTTGCGGGATGATGCATTACAGAATGAGTAAAGAGACTTGCCGGTAACGAGATTGAACTAGGTATTGAGATACCGATGATTGAATCTCGGGCAAGTAACATACCGATGACAAAGGGAACAACATATGTTGTTATGTGGTTTGACCGATAAAGATCTTCATAGAATATGTAGGAACCAATATGAGCATCCAGGTTCCGCTATTGGTTATTGACCAGAGATATGTCTCAGTCATGTCTACATAGTTCTTGAACCCGTAGGGTCCGCACGCTTAACGTTCGATGACGATCGGTATTATGAGTTTATGTGTTTTGATGTACCGAAGGTAGTTCGGAGTCTCGAATATGATCACGGACATGATGAGGAGTCTCGAAATGGTCGAGACATAAAGATAGATATATTGGAAGGCTATGTTTGGACATCAGAATGGTTCTGGGTGAGTTCGGGCATTTATCGGAGTACCGGGGGGTTACCGGAACCCCCCGGGGAGTGTATGGCACTACTGTAGGATGCTGCTAGCGTGACACTACGCTCAGAGACCCTTTGAGAAACTGTGTGCGATGCAATAATCGCAAATGGTCCTGTATGAAAACCGTCAGAAATGTGTAAAATGTTTGTGATGATGGATGCATCAAACACGGTTCAGGTTTTAGTTGCGTGTGCGATGAAGGTCATACTGTTCAGTTCAATGAACTGTTTGCGATGATGAGGAACAAAAGAAACGGGCAGCCAGATGAAGGCGTGTGCGATACACAGCATATGGTTCACTCGGATGAACTGTTTGTGATTAGGCAACACAAAAGAAACGGTCAGCCAGATCAAAGGTGTGTGCGATATACGGCATGCGGTTCGCTCGGATGAACTGTTTGTGTTGAGACATGAGAACAGAAATGGTTCAACTTAACAAGATGTGTGTGATACGCGGCAAACACGTCTGTAATCAGAAATGTGTGTGAAGACCGATAATAATACAGACGGTTGCTGCTAATAAGACGTGTGTGTTGTGCGATGGGACTGCATATAGAACAACAACAACAACAACACACACACACACACACACACTTATAAGGACATGCTTGCATAACCAAATTAAACATCCACCTACATAGGTGGCTACTACAACCATGGCATTTGCACACACCAAAGTAAACTATTACATGCATAATTACATAGGTGGCTACTACACACATGACATTTTCACACACACCAATAAAGTAAACTATATATTACATGCATGATTAACTAGCATAAACGATCATCTGATCATCATCTACTTCTTATGACGCTTGCTCTTCTTGTGGCTCGATCCGGGCTCGTCGATTTGGGTAACGAGGCACTTCCTCATGTCAACGATCCGCCTATGCATCTCGTAGCATGTGTACACGCTCTTGGCCGTGAACCTGAGGTGAGGTTCATCTAGTTGCCGCATCCAGGCCTTGTGCCAGGATATGGGGTTTGTTCTCTGGGCATCCTGCTTCATCTTTTCGTAGCAGGGGTCAATGATGGCCGAGGCGAGTTCGACCAGGGAGCACTGCTTCATGCTGCCCTATACCCTGTAGTGGTCACGGATTTCGACATGGTTCTTGCAGGCCAAGCCCGTAACACTGAGCGCTTTTACATCGTCTTTGGTATCCATCATGGCGAACTCGTAGTCGGTGCTGTTGACAAACCTGTTGAAACGGTCGCAAGGCTCTGTGGCCATGTAGTAGTGGTAGATGAGGACATGATGGCACACGCACAACTGGGCCACAGAAACCTTCTGATCTATGCCGGGACGACCGATGGTGTACTGGAGGTTGATGTCGACCACCTTGTACTTGTCTCCAGCAAGCAACTGCTCAACGCTCTTGATGTAGTCGTCCACCACGGCCGGGTCGATGGTGTACACCACCGAGAGATCCATCTCCCTCGCGTGGGTCTCCACTCTATGCTCGCCGAACTCCATTGGAGCACCGCCGAACATCCCCTCTCTGTGTGTCGTCGTGGGTGTGCTTGTTGTGTTGTGGGGCGCGATCGAAAGGTTGAAGAGACTAAGGTTATAATGGCCGCGAGAATTAAAGGGGAAGCCGGACGACCAGGAATATCGGCAGGCCCTGATGGCAGTTCTAATTTGCAGCGCGTAACTCCATCATGCTGCATGTAACTGCATCGCGTGGCAACGCGCGACGCAACCGCATGCATATGGGGCCCCCGACGTGATCGTGCGCACGCCCAACCGCTGACAGAGCGCGCACGGAGGGACGTGAGCAGAGCGCTCCGCGGTCGCCTCAAGGAAAAGCTGTCCACAAGCCGAGCGCGCCGACGGACGCGAGTAGAGCGCGCCAACGGACGCGACAGAGCGCTCCACGGCGCCTAACGGCGAGCAGAGCTTGCCGAGGGACGTGAGTAGAGGACGGCACAGTGATATGTGGCAAATAAGACGAACTGTGCGAGCGATGTCGGAGACATCAAGCACGAATCAGATTAGAATTGCATGTGCGATACGTGGCAGACAGTTGATCCATCAGAGCTGTTTGTGATGGAATAAGCCGTGTGTGTTGCGGGCAAACGCTTGCTGGTGTATAACCTTAAATTTAACCAAAAAAGTGTTAATGCATGTTACAAAAATTATGTAGCTGGAAACTATGTTCAAATACAACTCCAAAGATATGATCTATGGTGACATGCATTCGTATTTTATTACTTAAATCCTAATTATAAACCAGGACGGGGGTATAATAGGTAATTAAATCGCAAACATTTTTTATTAACTGTATGTGTACGTCTCCTCTCGTCCTCCTCTCGCACGTCTTGTCACCCCGCTGCCATAGACGGCTTACAGCGCAAGCTTGCGCAGCGCGCGAGGGCATTCTTTTGGCCAAACGGTGGCGCCAATGAATCGTCGGTGAGCCCATTCCCATGCAACCTCACAGGTTCCCGCGCAAGCTTCCCGCCTGACTCGGTGAAATCTCCCAAAATCCTAATGCTTACCGGCCTGCTATAAAAACCCTCATGGCTGGCAAGTCATGCGTCACATTTTCCCCTCCCTCCCTGTAGCTTATCTCGTCTGCTTCTCCCACAATCACCAATGGCACCGGTCCATCGTCGTCGCTCAGCCACTCCGCTGTCATCAGAGGACAGCTCCATCTGGGAGGCTACACCGCGGCGGTAGCGTAGTCCCCGGCGTAGTGTAGTGCGTGTGGCATCCCTGTTGGGTGTGCGTGGAACACCCACCACACGCTCCACCGCCGCTTCCCGTTGGCAGCTGTTGCCGGCCTCCGTTGCTGCCACACCACCGTCAAAATCCAGGGCCATCTCCCACTCCGCCGCCACGGCCCGAAGGCGGGAGGTGGCCATCATGGCCGCCACCCCACCGCCGGCCACCGTGGCCATCACCCGCTCTGCCACCGCGACCCGAAGACGAGAGGTGGTGGTCGTGGCCGCCACCCCATCGTCGCGCCACCCCATTGTCGGCCCCAGCCCACCGTCAACCGCAGAGATCATCACCCGCTCTGCCACCGCCGCCCGAAGGAGGGGGGCGGAGAGGCTCGCACATGCGCCAGTGACCTTGCGTGCTACAACGAGTTCCTGCGGGAGGAGGAGGAGCGCCTTATTGAGCACGCAAACAGCCTTACCGCAGCCGTGGCCGCCACACACGCCAACGTAGAGGTGAGGAATCAGGAGATCTACGAGCAGTCCGGCCGCTTCGAGAGGGATCGTCTGGAGCGATAGTGAGCGTTCGAGCTGGCGAGCATCGCTGAACATGCAACAGCGGCAGGCACCGTATTGCATTTGTCCAGCTCGTCGGTAGGCTCCTCCTACTCCCCTGCCTCTTACTGAGTGTGCTCGGCAGAGGAGAGGCAACCGGAAGTAGCACAAAGCCCCTCCGTGGTAGTAGTAGTATTTAGGGGCTATTTTGTTCAGTTCATTTGACTATAGATGTGTGGTCGAACTGTACAACGTACTTAAAATGAGCTAGTATATATAGTTGAACTAGCTATTTCAATACGTGGTTGGCAACAATTGGGGAAAAGTTTGGTCGATTCAACTGTCGAGTTGAACTGTTTGTATAAATTAAGAACGACTGCTTAATCTATGAATGAAATCTATGCTTAATTACTGAATTTTAGTTGCAAAAATTACGTAGTGCCAATGATTTCTAGCTGCATATTTTGACAAATCATAGTGTTACAAGGATTGAAAAATGGAAACGTTACTAGATCAACAAATGTAAATCTTTCCAGTTTGACAAATGGCAACATACCCAATATGACAGATGCAAATCTTACCAAATTGTTTGTACGTGGTTGCACACGGGTCATCCAGAACAACCGTTTGCACTGAAGGGATGCACAAATCCCGCGCTTCTCTCACTTTGCATATGGGTGTTCTATCTAAATCGTTTGCGATCAAGAGCTGCAGAAATCCTGCTCGGCACATTTTCTCTTGGCTTCCTGGGAAGCTGTCGGTTTGCATACGGGTGTTCTAACTAAAACGTTTGCGATGAGTGTTTTATATTTAAAAGGAGAATTAAACTATGGCTTGGGCGCCATTAATGGAGAGGATGCGAGCAAGGCGGGCGGCCATGGAAATCAAAGGGCTCGCTTCCCAGTGAGCCTGCGCAGCGTACAACTCACATGCTTCCCGGTGAGCCTGCGCACTCGAGGACAGCTTGCATGCCTCCCGGTCAGCCTGCGCACCGGACGGCGCTCGCACGCCTCCTGTTCAGTCAAGGTCAACCAGCTGTCCACACGGCACCTCCTACAACCATTTAAAACCAAGACACGTGGCATCACATGAATGGTTAACAAAATTTTGGATTTACTAGTTTTAAAACCAGACATCTCAATGTTTTGTCGGCAATCAACGGTGCCCTGGTGTTTGAAATTCATGCCCATTTCTTGCATGGGACCTAAGCATGCACCCAAGGACACATATTTGATTTTTCAACCAATTTATATGCACTAGAGCATGTGCATGTAGTTCAAATTTGAATTATGCACATAAATGCACTGAAAACTCAGTTAATGCATAAAAATGTCCAAACGAACCCCGAAAAATCACAAAAATTCACACAACACTCCTGTTGTTCTATGTTGATACGAGAAAAAAATTTGAAAGCAATAAGAGGCAATGGATATCGTTTCGTCCCCAAAGGTGGGACGTTCCCTACCAAAAACCATCATGCTTGTTGTGAGAAGCTCCGGTTTGTGAGAAGCATATACCCAAACCTGCCCCAAAGGGGACAAAATTTGTACCACGACATGTTGATGCCGCTCCATGATAGCATGCCAAGTTTCATGAATTTCAGACGAGTTTTGGATTTACTAGAATCTAAAAACCAGGCATCTCAATGTTTTGCCGGCAATCAACGGCGCCCTGGTGTTCGAAATTCATTCCCATTTCTTGCATGGGACCTAAGCATGCACCCGAGGACACATATTTGATTTTTCAACCAATTTATATGCACTGGAGCATGTGCATGTAGTTCAAATTTGAATTATGCACATAAATGCATTGAAAACTCAGTTAATGCATAAAAATGTCCAAACGAACCCCGAAAGTTCACAAAAAATCACACAACACTCCTGTTGTTCTATGTTGACACGAGAAAAAATTGAAAGCAATAAGAGGCAATGGATACCGTTTCGTCCCCAAAGGTGGGACGTTCCCTATCGAAAACCATCATGCTTTTTGTGAGAAGCTCCGGTTTGTGAGAAGCATATACCCAAACCTGCTCCAAATGGGACAAAATTTGTACCACGACATGTTGATACCGCTCCATGATAGCATGCCAAGTTTCATGAAATTTCAGATGAGTTTTTGATTTACTAGAATTTAAAAACCAGGCATTTCAATGTTTTGCCGGTAATCAACGGTGCCCTGGTGTTTCAAATTCATTCCCATTTCTTGCATGGGACCTAACATGCACACAAGGACACATATTCGATTTTCAACCAATTTATATACACTGGAGCATGTGCTTGTAGTTCAAATTTGAATTATGCACATAAATGCATTGAAAACTCAGTTAATGCATAAAAATGTCCAAATGAACCCTGAAAAATCACAAAAATTCGCACAGCACTCTTGTTGTTCTATGTTGACAGTCGATTTTTTTGAAAGCAATAAGAGGCAATGGATATCGTTTCGTCCCCAAAGGTGGGACGTTCCCTACCAAAAACCATCATGCTTGTTGTGAGAAGCTCCGGTTTGTGAGAAACATATACCCAAACCTACCCTAAATGGGACAAAATTTGTACCATGGCATGTTGATGCCACTCCATGATAGCATGACAAGTTTCATGAATTTCAGACGAGTTTTGGATTTACTAGAATTTAAAAACTAGGCATCTCAATGTTTTGCTGGCAATCAACAGTGCCCTAGTGTTTTAAATTCATTCCCATTTCTTGCATGGGACCTAAGCATGCACACAAGGACACATATTTGATTTTTCAACCAATTTATATGCGCTGGAGCATGTGAATGTAGTTCAAATTTGAATTATGCACATAAAAGCATTGAAAACTCAATTAATGCATAAAAATGTCCAAACAAACCCTGAAAAATCACAAAAATTCGCCCAACACTCCTGTTGTTCTATGTTGACACTCGAATTTTTTTGAAAGCAATAAGAGGCAACGGATATCAATTCGTCCCCAAAGGTGGGACGTTCCCTACCGAAAACCATCATGCTTGTTGTGAGAAGCTCCGGTTTGTGAGAAGCACATACCCAAACTTGCCCCAAATGGGACAAAATTTGTACCACGGCATGTTGATGCCGCTCCATGATAGCATGCCAAGTTTCATGAATTTCAGACGAGTTTTGGATTTACTAGAATTTAAAAACCAGGCATCTCAATGTTTTGCTGGCAATCAACGGTGCCCCGGTGTTTCAAATTCATTCCCATTTCTTTCATGGGACCAAAGCATGCACACAAGGACACAGATTTGATTTTTCAACCAATTTATATGCACTGGAGCATGTGCATGTAGTTCAAATTTGAATTATGCACATAAATGCATTGAAAACTCAGTTAATGCATAAAAATGTCCAAACGAACCCCAAAAAATCACAAAAAATCGCACAACACTCATGTTGTTCTATGTTGACACTCGAATTTTTTTGGAAGCAATAAGAGGCAACGGATATCGTTTCGTCCCCAAAGGTGGCACGTTCCCTACTGAAACCATCACGCTTGTTGTGAGAAGCTCTGGTTTGTGAGAAGCTTATACCCAAACCTGCCCCAAATGGGACAAAATTTGTACCACGGCATGTTGATGCTGCTACATGATAGCATGTCATGTTTCATGAATTCCAGACGAGTTTTGGATTTACTAGAATTTAAAAACCAGGCATCTCAATGTTTTGTGGCCGAGTGACAGTGGCAGGGTGTTTGAAATCCATTCCCATTTCTTGCATGGGACCTAAGCATGAAACCAAGGACACATATTTGATTTTTCAATAATTTTATATGCACTAGAGCATGTGCATGTAGTTCAAATTTGAATTGTGCGCATAAAATGCCTGGAAAACACAGTTAATGTATAAAAATGTACAAACGAACCCTGAATAATTCCATTTTTTTGACGACACACCTATAGTTGCATGTTCACTTCAGATAAAAGTTCTAACAATTCAAACACCATCCTTTGTAGCTATGACCCCATTACATAATTCAAATGATCAAGACCATAAATCAAATAGATCGTACACAGTTTATTATCACCAACCATGTGAGATGTAGCACAAAATATCTTGGAGCACTGTTGGTCTGATGACACTTTGCACGCCAGTTTTTTGGCTGAAGCAATTCCAAATTTTCGGCTTCTGCAGAAATATCTATCTCCCTTCCCCCTCCCCTTACCAAAAGCCACATTTCCCCTCTTTCCACCTTCCTTTCCAAGTTGAAACCTTCACTCCTTGCTTGCAGCACCGTCGCCTCCTCGCCGGCGACCCTCCTTCACGCTGCTCGGCCTCGCCTATCCAGGCAGGTAATCCACACCCGACCCCCATCCTCCTCCTCCTTCCACATCCCACATGCCCCGACCACCGGCGTGACACCTTCCACCCAAATCACCGACCCCTCCACCAAATAAGCGCCGGCCTAAGACATGGTGCACGTAGTATAGCCAGGACCTCAAGGAGCATTTGGTAGCGGAGAAGCAAATCACGGTCGCACGTGCAGATGAGGTCGCGATGGCTGCCATTCATGCCGACCCCCAGATCTTGAAGGAGCACCTTGCCATTTGCTAGCTACGCCGGTTATGCATGCTCGGTTTACCCGTTGCGTGTGCTGCTCCTGCCTTTCCTTCACAAATTCTAGTGAATTGTGCTATCTAATTTTACCATGCAATCTGTTGCTTTAGTGTATATGTTCTATATGTCGTGCAGTGTGGTGCACACTTATTAACTGTTTTGTTAATTAGTTGTCATATTCAGTTAACTAGTTGGTTCAATTCTACAAATGTGATGTTCAATTCTTTAGGCTGCAATTTTGTATTGTCTTCCATGTGAGAAATAAATCGAATTTATCTTTACAAAATTGTGGGTGCATTCTGTTATTGTATACCATGTGAGAAATAAATTGAATTTGGCTGTAGTAAATACATGAGAAACAAATACAATTGCTACAATTGGCTCTAGTTAACTGTTTGGTTAACTGTCTGATCTTTTATTAAGAGTATGTTATATTGTGCAATGTGGTGCTCAGTTAATGTTTGGTTCATTTGTTGTGGTGTTTAGTTAACTGCTTAGTTCAATGTTATATTGTGCAATGTGGTGCTCAGTTAATGTTTGGTTCATTTGTTGTGGTGTTTAGTTAACTGCTTGGTTCAATTCTGCAATGTGATGTCCAATTGTCGTGGGTAGAATTTTGTATTGTTGTGCATGTGAGGAAAAAAAATCAAATTTGGCTACACTTAATAAATGAGAAACATATACAAGTGCTACATTTCCTAGTTCTTAATCATGCTTGGTTTGGATAAATGGGTTTTCCCTGTGGCTTGAATTAATCTGATGAATCTGCAACGTGATTATTTTTCATCAACATATTTTACTGATAGCATGCGAACCCTTACTTAACCTAATGACTAACTACCTTATATGTGTTGCAGGGAAACAATGGGAAGCACTGAGGTTTACAATCGAGGTTAGCACGTGCATGGTCCGTGGTCTAATAGCACATTATTATGCAATTGCAGGAACTATTCTAATATTTAGGTTTTTAAGAATTTGGTCTTGCACATGTAGGTCCTGGTGTCAGAGATTTTGACCCACTATTCGACCTTTTTTGCATATGGGGAAATGAGTTGTCCGTGAATATCAGTCAAGTAAAGAAAGTCAGAAAGATTGTTAGGATAAAGAAATTAGCGACAAAAACAACAAGATCTTTGTCTGCACAATGAAGAAGACATTAGTTCACTACAGGATGGTACCAACTATTATACCTTGACTTTTTTATTCCTTTGCCCCATTTCCAATATAGAGAGGATATTTATGCACATCCTTGTTTTCAGGCCTTTCCAAATCAGTTCACTGATGATTACCTCTCAAACCACATGTATGGTCAGGAGGCGAGGAAGGTATTCATACAACACCCACAGTTCAATATTGTGTTCCTGAAGAGGACGAAGGATGGACGGTCAATCATCCACAGGCACTGGCCTAAAGTTACAAAGAACTTCAGCATCAATGAAGGCTCAATATTCGCCTTCTGTTTCAGCAGTTTTCCAGATGAGATACATCCGTCTATGTACTGTCTATGATGCTAATTTCGAAAGGTTATAGATGTTGCATGTGAAACTTGGTCCTGGTGTAGTTGTGTAATGGGGTAGCTGAGTGCTGAAGCTATATGATGGTGTACTCTGATGTATTTCAATTATGAAAATGAAATATATTGTGTGCTTAATATGAATTGTCAATTAGATTGATAAATGGATTATTAATAATCGGATAATTAGCCTGCTAGTGGCGAATTAGCCTGCTAATTGGGTTTTGCTATTGCAAACGGTTGTTAAAAAATACCATGGGCGATGACCTCAGGCAACGCACACAGTTTTCTAGGAATAAACCATGTTGGATCAATGAACACTCACACACGACTTTCTCTTGAAAACTGTTTGTGTTAGGCCACCTTGCGCAAATGTTTACCACATGAAAACTGTGTGTGATGGACAACCTTTGCCACACAGTTTCTTCCATGGACCGCGTGTGATATATTCAATAACATAAGCGATTTAACGGGAAAAATTGTGTGTGATGTACTTGTGAACGGAAACGTTTTCCTTTGAGCGACTGTGTGGGATGTACATACGAACGGAAACGTTTAGCAGGGACTGACTGTGTGGGATGTACTTGCGACCGAAAACAATTTCGCCGTATAATTGTATTTTCTTTAGCTCTACTATACGTATTTCCGTATTTGAGCGCTCGCCGGTCGCACACGACCTCATTTTGCCGAACGTGTGTGCCAGGAGGGCATATCCCCGACGATTTTTGGGTCGTGTGGGAAGGACCCCCCTATTGCCCACACTCACTTGGCGACGGTTCCAGATGCCGTTGTGAAAAGGGGTTTTAAACCGTTTGTTTAGGAGCTCGCTGTACTAGTGTGGGCCTTATTGGGCCTTAGTGGGAGAGAGGAGGAGGCGGCCAAGGTGGAGGGCGCGCCCCCAAGCCCAATCCGAATTGGGTGGGGGGCCGGGCCCCCCTTTCCTTCCCTCTCTCTCTTCCCCCTCCCTTCCTCTCCTACTCCAACTAGGGAAGGGGGAATCCTACTCCCATCGGGAGTAGGACTCCCCCCTTGGGCGCGCCGTGAGAGGGTCGGCCCTCCCCCTCCTCCACTCCTTTATATTCGGGGGAGGGCGCACCCCATAGACACACAAGTTGATTGTTTTAGTCATGTGCGGTGCCCCTCATCCACAGATTTCCACCTCAGTCATATCATTCTAGAGCTTAGGCGAAGCCTTGCGTCGGTAACTTCATCATCACCGCCATCGCGTCGTTGTGTTGATGAAACTCTCCCTCGACCTCAACTGGATCTAGAGTCCATGGGACGTCACCGAGCTGAACGTGTGTAGATCGCGGAGGTGCCGTACCTTCGGTGCTAGGATCGGTCAGATCGTGAGAACGTATGACTACATCAACCGTGTTGTCATAATGCTTCCGCTAACGATCTACGAGGGTATATGGACAACACTCCCCCCTCTCATTGCTATGCATCACCTAGTTGGATCTTAAGTGTGCGTAGGATTTTTTTTGAAATTACTGCGTTCCCCAATGATACGTCTCCAACGTATCTATAATTTTTGATTGTTCCATGCTATTATATTATCAACCTTGGATGTTTTATATGCATTTGTATGCTATTTTATATGATTTTTGGGACTAACCTATTAACCCAGAGCCCAGTGCCAGTTTCTGTTTTTTCCTTATTTTAGAGTATCGCAAAAAAGGGAAATCAAACGGAGTCCAATTGACCTGAAACTTCACGGAACTTATTTTTGGAAGGAAAGCAACCCGGGAGACTTGGAGTGCATGTCAGGAAAGCAACAAGGAAGCCACGAGGCAGGGGGGGCGCGCCCACCCCCTGGGTGCGCCCTCCACCCTCGTGGGCCCCTCGTGGCTTCCCTGATGTACTTCTTCCGCCTATATATCTCCATATATCCTAAAACAACCGGGGAGCACAATAGACCGGGAGTTCCGCAGGCAGAAGCCTCCGTAGCCACTGAAAACCAATCTAGACCCATTCCGGCACCCTGCCGGAGGGGGCAATCCCTCTCCGGTGGACATCTTCATCATCCTGGTGCTCTCCATGACGAGGAGGGAGTAGTTCTCCCTCGGGGCTGAGGGTATGTATCAATAGCTATGTGTTTGATCTCTCTCTCTAGTGTTCTTGAGGTGATACGATCTTGATGTATCACGAGCTTTGCTATTATAGTTGGATCTTATGATGTTTTCTCCCTCTCTACTCTCTTGTAATGGATTGAGTTTTCCCTTTGAAGTTATCTTATCGGATTGAGTCTTTAAAGATTTGAGAACACTTGATGTATGTCTTGCTGTGCGTATCTGTGGTGACAACGGGATACCACATGATTCACTTGATGTATGTTTTGGTGATAAACTTGCGGGTTCCGCCCATGAACCTATGCATAGGGGTTGGCACACGTTTTCGTCGTGATTCTCCGGTAGAAACTTTGGGGCACTCTTTGAGGTTCTATGTGTTGGTTGGATAGATGAATCTGAGATTGTGTGATGCATATCGTATAATCATACCCATGGATACTTGAGGTGACATTGGAGTATCTAAGTGACATTAGGGTTTTGGTTGATTTGTGTCTTAAGGTGTTATTCTAGTACGAACTCTAGGGCTGTTTGTGACACTTATAGGAATAGCCCAACGGATTGATTGGAAAGAATAACTTTGAGGTGGTTTCATACCCTACCATAATCTCTTCGTTTGTTCTCCGCTATTAGTGACTTTGGAGTGACTCTTTGTTGCATGTTGAGGGATAGTTATGTGATCCAATTATGTTATTATTGTTGAGAAAACTTGCACTAGTGAAAGTATGAACCCTAGGCCTTGTTCCAACACATTGCAATACCGTTTATGCTCACTTTTATCAGTCGTTACCTTGCTGTTTTTATATTTTCAGATTACAAAAACTATTATCTACCATCCATATTGCACTTGTATTACCATCTCTTCGCCGAACTAGTGCACCTATACAATTTACCATTGTATTGGGTGTGTTGGGGACACAAGAGACTCTTTGTTATTTGGTTGCAGGGTTGCTTGAGAGAGACCATCTTCATCCTACGCCTCCTACGGATTGATAAACCTTAGGTCATCCACTTGAGGGAAATTTGCTACTGTCCTACAAACCTCTACACTTGGAGGCCCAACAACGTCTACAAGAAGAAGGTTGTGTAGTAGACATCAAGCTCTTTTCTGGCGCCGTTGCCGGGGAGGTGAGTGCTTGAAGGTATATCTTTAGATCTTGCAATCGAATCTTTTTGTTTCTTGTTTTAGCACTAGTTTAGTTTATAAAAGAAAACTACAAAAAAATGGAATTGAGTTTACCTCATACGCTTCATCTTTTTAATATCTTTCGTGAGTATGATGGAAAGGAAAATTGTGCCAAAGTGTTAGAAGAAGAATGCATTAAAATGTTTGGAACTAAATATTTGAATGATGAGCATGATTGCAATGTTGTTAGTATGAATTCCTTGAATATCCATGATGCTAATGATATGCAAAGCCACAAGCTTGGGGAAGCTATGTTTGATGAAGATGATATTTTTTGACCCCCAAGTTTTGATGAGAATATTTATTATGATGAAAGCATGCGTCCTATTTATGATGATTATATTGATGAAAGTGGTTTCGGAGAGGTCCTGACTTTATTTAGTGACGAATCCACTATTTCGGAAGAGGTTCCAATTGATTATGAGAACAAAGTTGCTATCTATGATGATTATTGTGATGACATGTATGCTTTAAATAATAATTATAACCATGAAACTTGTCGTCATGATTTTATCTTTCAATTGGATTATGCCTCATATGATAGTTATTTTGTTGAGTTTGCTCCCACTACTATTCATGAGAAGAAGTTTGCTTATGTGGAGAGTAATAAAAATTCTATGCTTGTAGATCATGAAAAGAATGCTTTATGTGCTGGTTATATTGTTGAATTCATTCATGATGCTACTGAAAATTATTATGAGGGAGGAATATATGCTTGTAGGAATTGCAATAATATCAAGTTTCCTCTCTATGTGTTGAAAATCTTGAAGTTATGCTTGTTTTGCCTTCCTATGCTAGTTGATTATTGTTCCCACAAGTTGTTTGCTCACAAAATCCCTATGCATAGGAAGTGGGTTAGACTTAAATGTGCTAGTCATATTCTTCATGATGCTCTCTTTATGTTACAATTCTTATCTTTTATGTGAGCATAATTGAAATCATCATGCCTAGCTAGGGGCGTTAAACAATAGCGCTTGTTGGGAGGCAACCCAATTTTATTTTTATTCCTTGCTTTTTGCTCTTGTTTAGTAATAAATAATTTATCTAGCCTCTGTTTTGATTGAGTTTTTATGTTTTAATTAGTGTTTGTGCCAAGTAGAACCGTTGGGAAGACTTGGAGAAAGTCTTGTTGATCTTGCTGTAAAAAACAGAAACTTTAGCACTCACGAGAATGGCTGCCATTTTTATTTGGAAAGTGATATTTAGTTAATTCTTTCTGCATATGATTAATAGATAAATTCCTCATGTCCATCAATTTATTTGAGAATTTTATGAGTTCCAGAAGTATACGTTTGATCCAGATTAGTACAGACTGTTATGTTTTTGACAGATTATGTTTTCGATGTGTTGTTTGCTTATTTTGATGAATCTATGAGTAGTATCGGAGGGTATGAACCATAGATAAGTTGGAATACATTAGGTTTGACACCAATATAAATAAAGAATGAGTTCATTACAGTACCTTCAAGTGGTGTTTTATTTTCTTTCGCTAACGGAGCTCACGAGTTTTCTGTTAAGTTTTGTGTTGTGAAGTTTTCAAGTTTTGGGTAAAGATTCGATGGATTATGGAATAAGGAGTGGCAAGAGCCTAAGCTTGGGGATTCCCAAGGCACCTCAAGGTAATATTAAAGGATAACCAAGAGCCTAAGCTTGGGGATGCCCCGAATGGCATCCCCTCTTTTGTTGGAAATATGCCCTAGAGGCAATAATAAAATGGTTATTATTATATTTCCTTGTTCATGATAATTGTATATTGTTCATGCTATAATTGTGTTATCCGGAAATCGTATTACATGTGTGAATACATAGACCACAACATGTCCCTAGTGAGCCTCTAGTTGACTAGCTCGTTGATCAATAGATGGTTACGGTTTCCTGACCATGGACATTGGATGTCATTGATAACGGGATCACATCATCAGGAGAATGATGTGATGGACAAGACCCAATCCTAAGCATAGCACAAGATCGTGTAGTTCGTCTGCTAGAGCTTTTCTGAATGTCAAGTATCATTTCCTTAGACCATGAGATTGTGCAACTCCCGGATACCGTAGGAGTGCTTTGGGTGTACCAAACGTCACAACGTAACTGGGTGACTATAAAGGTGCACTACAGGTATCTCCGAAAGTGTCTGTTGGGTTGGCATGAATCGAGACTGGGATTTGTCACTCCGTATGACGGAGAGGTATCTCTGGGACCACTCGGTAATGCATCATCATAATGAGCTCAGTGTGACTAAGTAGTTGGTCATGTGATCATGCATTACGGCACAAGTAAAGTGACTTGCCGGTAACGAGATTGAATGAGGTATTGGGATACTGACGATCGAATCTCGAGCAAGTAACATACCGATTGACAAAGGGAATTGTATACGGGATTGCTTGAATCCTCGACATCGTGGTTCATCCGATGAGATCATCGTGGAACATGTGGGAGTCAACATGGGTATCCAGATCCCGCTGTTGTTTATTGGCCGGAGAGTTGTCTCGGTCATGTCTGCATGGTTCCCGAACCCATAGGGTCTACACACTTAAGGTTCGATGACGCTAGGGTTATTAGGAAGACTTGTATGTGATTACCAAATGTTGTTCGGAGTCCCGGATGAGATCCCGGATGTCACGAGGAGTTCCAGAATGGTCCGGAGGTGAAGATTTATATGTAGGAAGTTGTCATACGATCACCGGAAAGGTTCGGGGGCATATCGGTATTGCACCGGGGCCACCGGAGTGGTTCCGGGGGTCCACCGGGAGGGGCCACCTCTCTCGGATGGCCTAATGGGCTGTAGAGGAAAGGGAACCGGCCCTACATGGGCTGGGCGCATCCCCCCTTGGGCCCATACGCCTAGGGTTGGGGGGGAAACCCTAAGGGGGGCGCCCCCCTTACTTGGGGGGCAAGCCCCCTCCCCTTGGCCGCCGCCCCCCTCTAGATCTCATCTAGAGGGGGCCGACCCCCTTCCTCCTTCCCCTATATATAGAGGGGCAAGGGGAGGGCTGCACACACCATCCAAGGCGCAGCCCCTCCCCTCCCCAACACCTCTCCTCCTCCGCAAAAGCTTGGTGAAGCCCTGCCAGAGTACTGCAGCTCCACCACCACCACACCGTCGTGCTGCTGTTGGAGCCCTCTTCCTCAACCTCCCCCTCCTCCTTGCTGGATCAAGGAGCGGGAGACGTCCTCGCTCCATACGTGTGTTGAACGCGGAGGTGCCGTCCGTTCGGCGCTAGGATCTTCGGTGATTTGGATCACGACGAGTACGACTCCATCAACCCCGTTCTCTTGAACGCTTCCGCTCGCGATCTACAAGGGTATGTAGATGCACTCCTCTCCCCTCATTGCTAGATGACTCCATAGATTGATCTTGGTGATGCGTAGAAAATTTTAAATTTCTGCTACGTTCCCCAACATCTTTCGTCTTTGTTCATCGGTAACTTTACTTGGAGCTATATTTTTATTTACCACATGATATGTGTTTTGCTTGGAGCGTCATTTTATTTTATTTTGTTTTGCTTGCTGTTGGAATAAAATACCAAGATCTGAAATTATTAAATGTTAGAGAGTCTTCACATAGTTACATAATTATTCAACTCCTCATTGATCTTCACTTATATCTTTCGAAGTAGTTTGTCATTGCTCTAGTGCTTCACTTATATCCTTTTAGAGCACAGTGGTGGTTTAATTTTATAGAAATAATTGATCTCTCATGCTTCACTTATATTATTTTGAGAGTCCTTTAGAACAGCATGGTGGTTTGCTTTGGTTATGAGACTAGTCCTAATATGATGGGCATCCAAGATGGATATAATACAAACTTTCATATAAAGTGCATTGAATACTATGAGAAGTTTGATACTTGATGATTGTTTTGAGATATGAAGATGGTGATATTAGAATCATGCTAGTTGAGTAGTTGTGAATTTGAGAAATATTTGTGTTGAAGTTTGTTATTCCTGTAGCATGCACTGTGCGGTGAACCGTTATGTGATGAAGTCGGAGCATGATTTATTTATTGATTGTCTTCCTTATGAGTGGCGGTCGGGGACGAGCGATGGTCTTTTCCTACCAATCTATCCCCCTAGGAGCATGCACATAGTACTTTGTTTCGATAACTAATAGATTTTTGCAATAAGTATGTGAGTTCTTTATGACTAATGTTGAGTCCATGGATTATACACACTCTCACCCTTCCACCATTGCTAGCCTCTCTAGTACCGCGCAACTTTCGCCGGTACCATAAACCCACCATATACCTTCCTCAAAACAGCCACCGTACCTACATATTATGGCATTTCCATAGCCATTCCGAGATATATTGCCATGCAACTTTCCACTGTTCTGCTTATTATGACACGCTCCATCATTGTCATACTGCTTTGCATAATCATGTAGTTGACATCGTATTTGTGGCAAATCCACCGTTCATAATTCTTTCATACATGTCACTCATGCATCATTGCACATCCCGGTACACTGCCGGAGGCATTCATATAGAGTCATATCTTGTTCTAATTATCGAGTTGTAATTCTTGAGTTGTAAGTAAATAAAAGTGTGATGATCATCATTATTAGAGCATTGTCCCAGTGAGGAAAGGATGATGGAGACTATGATTCCCCCACAAGTCGGGATGAGACTCCGGACAAAAAAAGAGAGGCCAAAGAAGCCCAAATAAAAAAAAAGAGAAAAGAGGCCATAAAAAAAGAGAAGGCCAAATAAAAAAATAATAAAAAATGAGAGAAAAAGAGAGAAGGGGCAATGCTACTATCCTTTTACCACACTTGTGTTTCAAAGTAGCACCATGATCTTCATGATAGAGAGTCTCCTATGTTGTCACTTTCATATACTAGTGGGAATCTTTCATTATAGAACTTGGCTTATATATTCCAATGATGGGCTTCCTCAAAATGCCCTAGGTCTTTGTGAGCAAGCGAGTTGGATGCACACCCACTAGTTTCTTTTGTTGAGCTTTCATATACTTATAGCTCTAGTGCATCCGTTGCATGGCAATCCCTACTCACTCACATTGATATCTATTGATGGGCATCTCCATAGCCCATTGATATGCGTAGTTGATGTGAGACTATCTTCTCCTTTTTGTCTTCTCCACAACCACCATTCTATTCCACCTATAGTGCTATATCCATGGCTCACTCTCATGTATTGCGTGAAGATTGAAAAGGTTTAAGAACATAAAAAGTATGAAACAATTTCTTGGCTTGTCATCGGGGTTGTGCATGATTTAAATATTTTGTGTGGTAAAGATAGAACATAGCCAGACTATATGATTTTGTAGGGATAGATTTATTTGGCCATGTTATTTTGAGAAGACATAATTGCTTAGTTAGTATGATTTAAGTACTATTATTTTTATGTCAATATTAAACTTTTGTCTTGAATCTTATGGATCTGAATATTCTTGCTACAATAAAGAGAAATACATGATAAATATGTTAGGTAGCATTCCACATCAAAACTTCTGTTTTTATCATTTACCTACTCGAGGATGAGCAGGAATTAAGCTTGGGGATGCTGATACGTCTCCAACGTATCTATAATCTTTGATTGTTCCATGCTATTATATTATCAACCTTGGATGTTTTATATGCATTTATATGCTATTTTATATGATTTTTGGGACTAACCTATTAACCTAGAGCCCAGTGCCAGTTTCTGTTTTTCCCTACTTTTAGAGTATCGTAGAAAAGGAAAATCAAACGGAGTCCAATTGACCTGAAACTTCACGGAACTTATTTTTGGAAGGAAAGCAACCCGAGAGACTTGGAGTGCACGTCAGGAAAGCAACAAGGAAGCCACACGGCAGGGGGCGCGCCCACCCCCCTGGGCGTGCCCTCCACCCTCGTGGGCCCCTCGTGGCTCCCCTGATGTACTTCTTCCGCCTATATATCTCCATATACCCTAAAACGACCGGGGAGCACAATAGATCAGGAGTTCTGCCGCCAGAAGCCTCTGTAACCACCGAAAACCAATCTAGACCCGTTCCGGCACCCTGCCGGAGGGGCAATCCCTCTCCGGTGGACATCTTCATCATCCCGGTGCTCTCCATGATGAGGAGGGAGTAGTTCTCCCTCGGGGCCGAGGGTATGTATCAGTAGATATGTGTTTGATCTCTCTCTCTCTCTCGTGTTCTTGAGGTGATACGATCTTGATGTATCGCGAGCTTTGCTATTATAGTTGGATCTTATGATGTTTTCTCCCCCTCGACTCTCTTGTAATGGATTGAGTTTCCCTTTGAAGTTATCTTATCGGATTGAGTCTTTAAAGATTTGAGAACACTTGATGTATGTCTTGCCGTGCGTATCTGTGGTGACAATGGGATACCACGTGATTCACTTGATGTATGTTTTGGTGATCAACTTGCGGATGCCTCCCATAAACCTATGCATAGGGGTTGGCACACGATTTCGTCGTGATTCTCCGGTAGAAACTTTGGGGCACTCTTTGATGGTAGCATTATAAGATGATCTCTCACTAAATTTCAAGGTATAAGTGTTCTCCCTGAGTATGCACCATTGCTATAGTTCGTCGTCCCGAGACACCACATGATGATCGGGTGTGATAAGCTCTACGTTCACATACAACAGGTGCACGCCAGTTTTGCACACGCGGAATACTCGGGTTAAACTTGACGAGCCTAGCATATGTAGATATGGCCTCGGAACATTGAGACCGAAAGGTCGAGCGTGAATCATATAGTAGATATGATCAACATAGTGATGTTCACCGTCGGTGTCAAAACCGGCGGATCTCGGGTAGGGGGTCCCGAACTGTGCGTCTAGGCCGGATGGTAATAGGAGGCAAGGGACACGAAGTTTTACCCAGGTTCGGGCCCTCTTGATGGAGGTAAAACCCTACGTCCTGCTTGATTAATATTAATGATACGGGTAGTACAAGAGTAGATCTACCACGAGATCGGAGAGGCTAAACCCTAGAAGCTAGCCTATGGTATGATTGTTGTTCTGTATGTATATCGACTAGCCTGGCCTCAGTTTATATAATGCACCAGAGGCCTAGGATAACAAGAGTCCTAGCCGAATACGCCTGTGGGGTGGAGTCCTTGTCTTGATCGCCAAGTCTTGTGGAATCTTCCTTGTATGCGGCAGCTGTCTGAACTGGCCCATGAGTATGCAGCCATGGGGGTCCTCATCCCAATCCAACTGATCGGGAGACGATGTGATGAGTACCCCCTAGTCCAGGACACCGTCAGTAGCCCCCTGAACCGGTCTTCAAGTTAGGGACGCTCCTCGATTCTTCTGAACTATTCTTCATCTTCGGTTGACGGTCTTGAAAACTTGTTCAACAAATCTTCTCATCTTCGATCTTGAGGATCGCCGAAATTCATTCGGCGAGTTTACACATCGGGTATCCGAGGAGCCCCTTTAAGTTTCCGGCCTTTATCAATGCCTTGTTATTTTTATGCCACACCTCGGGTTTGAGGTTGTTCCCGGGAGGCAGTGTCCTCTTGCGTCCGAGCTCTAACGCCGGACTACATTCGAGGTATCTTTTGCGGCCGAGCACCAATGCCGGACCGCTTCCGAGCTCCAACGCCGGAATGTATCCGAGCTCCAACGCCGGACTATGTCCAAGCTCCAACGACGGACTGTATCCGAGCTCCAACGCCGGACTATATCTGAGCTCCAACGCCGGACTATATCCGAGGTGTCATATCACCTTGGTTCAAAAAAGTTGAAGGAGTTTAGCCAAGCTTAATGCCAGAAATGCCCTCTATGGAGCCATCCACTAGCGCCCGAGCTTTATGCCGGACTGCTTCCGAGGTGGTGCACCACCCCGACTGTGGGCCTATTTTTTGTCAATTTTTTTATTATTGCAATTTATTCTCTGCCGAGATATATGGCCAGTAGCCCTCAAGGTGTGAATCGGTTTAAAACCCGAGATGCACCTGAAGGATGATGTAAGACCGCTGATCCCAGTAGCCGCTGAGACTCAGGTTGATTTGTAAAATCGGCCTGAGGATCAAGTCCTAGCTCGGCAGGATACTTCGGGACACAAAAAGCGGCATGCTCAGTCCTCGAGACTCAGGTTGGGTGCGGCCGACCAACCTGAGGATCAAAATCTCCTCGGAAACTGTATTGCACTTAAAATTTTATGCATTGGATAGGCAATGCAGTAGCCCCCGAGACACTGGTCGGGTGGCAACACCAGATCAGGGGATCGATGTGCCCCTTTAATATTTGTAAATAATAATCCCGAAGCCCAGTAGCCCCCGAGCCTTAATGCGGGCACGGGTGGCTGAATTAAGGATCGATATCCATAGTAAAATTACAAATTATGTGTAATGACTCTATGTATCCAAGTACTTTACGTCATTAATGCTCGGATCCGCATTGTACAAAACTTTGTTGACCGACCATCGGCTTCCACCTCCTTGGCCAGTAGCCGAGGAGTGTTTGTCCTACTTTATAAAGCCTTTATGAGGGAAAGATTTATGACAAACAAGGCAATCTGGCCATACGGTTTTATAAACAAAGGTATGCAGAGAGATATGTTATATTACTGTTTAACAGAAGAAATGTCTTCCAAAGAAAATAGTCCCGCTATCGGTTCCTTTCTTTGGGTTGTCATGCTAAGCATGATCATGAAACCTCAGCTCTAATGTAAGAGCAAAAATATCAAGGATTTAGTTTGGGAGGCCAGTTAATAGCCCCCGGTAGTGTTCGGCGACAGTCGAGGTCAAGCCGTGAACACTTCGGCCATTGTTATGAGTGGCCCGTCATTTAACACAGTCATCGGATCGCTGACCAGTTTACGCTTATTGTGACAATCAGTTTTCGGCTTTCTACACTGAGGTGCTTAACCGTGTGAGCTGGAAGCACAATCACAGTGGTTCTCCCTTTGCACGCCTAGCCGAACAAAGCGGAACGTAGGAAGCAAGTGCAGGAGCCGGGCAACCCAACTATTGACCGAAGACACAATTCGAAACCGATACATATATAGCAATATCCGAGAATATTTTTGCCGAATCTATAAAGGTGTCCGGCATTGCACTGAGAGACTTGTGCTGAAAACACACAAATAGTTTAAAAGTGCCATAAGCTTGGAAAACCAAAAAAACGTCAGTAAAAACTTGACGTCCGAACAAGATCAAGTGTTCGGTGCCGGTCCGAAAATTGGTCTTAGAAGAAAAAAAAGAGTGCTTCTGTCGTGCTTTAACATTACACATCCGATCTCAAGACTTCAAGCGGGTTAGCCTACGGCAGCAGCCTCCTATCCCGAAGGTGGAGTGCTTCTCGTTAGACCAGTTTAGCGAACTAAACTCGAGCGGTCACTAGAGAGAAAATGGGTTATCTGGCTATTGACCACACACTCACGTCGAAAAATGAGCGATAGAAAAAGACTTTGCAACAACCAAGAAGAAAACACATTTACTATAAAATAGCTCATATAAATTTTAAGAGCCCCCAAGTGACTTGGGTAAAAGATTTTATGTATAATGATTGTATGTACCGAAGTACTTATATCATATCTTTGTTCAACCGAACTTTAAACGTGTCTTAACCGACCGTCGGCTTCTCCCTCTTCGGTCAAGGACCGAAAAGTGTTATGTACTCCACCTGTCGAGAATATCGACAATGTTTTCGATAACCAGGCAACCGGGCCATAAGGCTGTAATAGACAAAGCGCGCTCAGGGAACGTATGCTATATTATAGACGAAGTGTAAGAAGCATCTTCGAAGAAAATAGTACCCCCACCGATACCTTTCTTCGGTGCTCATTATTACTATGAGACTTGTGCAATAGATTTTTTGTACTCATGAGTTCCGTTGTGTGCCGACCATGATTGAAAACAATAAGAGCGCTAGCTTTCGGCTTCACCCAGTCTGAGGTCAGAGCTCGGAGGACCCGGTCGTGACAATCGCAGAGGTGCTCCCTTTACTCCCTAGCCGAACAATCGGGAATGTAGGGGTAAGCACAGGAGCCAGGCAACCCAGCTTGCAAATCGCTTAAGTCAATATGGTGCATATTGTGGTGTAATACACGAACAAGGAACAAAGCCGTACAAGTATAAACATATGCAAGAGGAAAAGCTTCATAAAGGAAGCCCCCAAATAAACGGGGTATTTGAATATGTGTGTCACAAACAAAGTTTGGACAAGGAAATTTTTTACAAGCAACTTTTTCCCAAAAAAGTATAATGCTTGGTCGAACCGAACACAAGTTAAAAATTAAAACTTTGAGCATGAAAGCGACTTAGCTGGTTAATGTGTTCGGCATTGCTGACGCGGTCCGAGCTTGATGCGGGACAAGGTTCCATCCCCCAAGCCGGTCCCAAGGTGGCGGAGCAGAGAGCTCGACACGCCGAAGTGGTGACATAGCATGGTCAATGCAGACCAACAGAGTGATGCCAAAGTCCCCAGATCATTTTCCCGTGCACAAAAAGTAGTGCAAACTGGAGATAATAGTAATAATAATAATTAAAAAAATCATTGCATAATAAATAATTTATGCAAAGTGAGTAATAAAAGAAATATGGCCTGGCGCCGAAGTCAATGTCAATGCAGGGCGTTGGTGTGATGCGGCAAAGGCATGGCAAAGCCTGAATTCATAGGTCAGTCCAGGTTGCGGATGCGGCGTTCGCCAGACTATGTACGGAAACTGACCGAACCACCACGCGACCGTCGTTAATGTGGCCATCATTTGATAGACCTGTGTACAGATGATGGACAAACCGGAGTAATAATTCCTTGGGAAAAATAAACCCAAACAAGCAAAAAATACTAGGATTAATAGCACCTGGTTTATTTGTTGTTGCAATCTAAAGAAAGGTGATTCCCAAAATTGGGACTCGATCCGCACACCCATTGCCTGAATGGCGATAAAGCGACGGTATGGCGATGCTGGCAAAGGTTGGCTCGCTGAGGCAAAGTCCTCGGTCCAGCTAACATGACAGAGCTGGTCGGCTAGTGACGCCGAAGTCTCCATAGTAGGTTGATGAAGAGATGGCGAAGCCCTCGGTCCAGCCGAGATGTCGAAGCCTCGATGTCAGCCGATGAGTCGAAGTAGGTCGGCGTGATGGACACCAGCTTGAAGAAGCAATAGTGCGGTCCCGTCGATGCAGGTCGTGACGTGGTCGATGCCGGCTTGATGAAGCGACCGTGCGGCGATGCCGGTATGCCCGCTCCGTGTAATCCGTGGGGCGGCGATGTTGATGATGATTTATCCTTCGCGATGCCGAACTCTTGTTCGGCCTGCCGAGATGATGATCCGAAGAAGTTGAGCTCGGCTAAAGTGACGATGTGTCTAGCGCAGGTCGGTAGCCGTGGAGTAATGTTGCCGGACTGGTTTGACACCAGCATGATGTTGAAGATCATGTTCAAAAGATCTTAAAGTTAGTGGGATGTGTTCGGGAACAAAACAAAAACTTCCTTCAAAAGGGATGTCCGAAATCCCGTTCATAAAAAAGATGAACTCGGGTCGGATTCGTTTTCGCGCAGAAAACAGATCCGAAAAATGATGCACTAATCGAAAGGTTCCCGGAGTTTGGACGGTCGGATCGAGCTGAAATTTTGAGAGGTGGTAGATATAGGAATTCCGCAGCCGATCAACTGTTGGATCTTCCAAAGGACATCCGAGCTAGAAGCTGGACACCATGCCCTAAACTCATCCAAATTCCCATCCAGAATTGATAGGGCTCCGGTATATCATCGATTGCTAGAGATTCCTCCATCGGAACTCGACGAAATTTTCCAGGGTTGTTATAGACTCAATTCCGTACAATTCCACCAAAGCGGTCGTCAAAGCGATACTCGAGGAGGTGGTGGCAGCAGATACGAGTTCGCTGTCCAAAAAAAACAGCACGGTCGCTTGAGGGCAATGTTGATGTTGAGCCCCCGAGCTCCATAGATGATTCCTCCGTGATCTTGATAGAGATCGGAGTTGACGTTTGATGAAGGCCCTCGTCCGAACATGGTGATCCGAACACGGGGCGCAATTCTTGGTCGAACCAAGGTGACCAGTCGAACTGGTGACGAAGATGCCGAAGTCGCAGTTGATCTGCAAGCGAGCCATCGATCCTTTTGTCGATCACACAGCGGAACTCTCAATGAAAGCACCAATGTCGGTGTCAAAACCGGCGGATGTCGGGTAGGGGGTCCCGAACTGTGCGTCTAGGCCGGATGGTAATAGGAGGCAAGGGACACGAAGTTTTACCCAGGTTCATGCCCTCTTGATGGAGGTAAAACCCTACGTCCTTCTTGATAAATATTAATGATATGGGTAGTACAAGAGTAGATCTACCACGAGATCGGAGAGGCTAAACCCTAGAAGCTAGCCTATGGTATGATTGTTGTTCTGTATGTATATCGACTAGCCTGGCCTTGGTTTATATAATGCACCAGAGGCCTAGGATAACAAGAGTCCTAGCCGAATACGCCGGTGGGGTTGGAGTCCTTGTCTTGATTGCCAAGTCTTATGGAATCTTCCTTGTATGCGGCAGCTTTCCGAATTGGCCCATGAGTATGCAGCCATGGGGGTCCTCGGCCCAATCCAACTGATCGAGAGACGATGTGATGAGTACCCCCTAGTCCAAGACACCGTCATTCACCATTGAAAACTACTCCATCTCACGTTATGATCGGACATGGTTTAGTTGATATGGATCACGTGATCACTTAGATGATTAGAGGGATGTCTATCTAAGTGGGAGTTCTTAAGTAATATGATTAATTGAACTTTAATTTATCATGAACTTAGTACCTGATAGTATTTTGCATATCTATGTTGTTGTAGATAGATGGCCCATGCTGTTGTTCCATTGAATTTTAATGCGTTCATAGAGAAAGCTAAGTTGAAAGATGATGGTAGCAACTACACAGACTGGGTCCGTAACTTGAGGATTATCCTCATTGCTGCATAGAAGAATTATGTCATGGAACCACCGCTTGGTGACAAACCCGCTGCAGGAGCAACACCAGATGTTATGAACGTCTGGCAGAGCAAAGCTGATGACTACTCGATAGTTCAGTGTGCCATGCTTTACGGCTTAGAACCGGGACTTCAACGACGTTTTGAACATCATGGAGCATATGAGATGTTCCAGGAGTTGAAGTTACTAATTCAAGCAAATGCCCGGATTCAGAGATATGAAGTCTCCAATAAGTTCTACAGCTGCAAAATGGAGGAGAATAGTTCTATTAGTGAACATATACTCAGAATGTCTGGGTACGACAACCACTTGACTCAGCTGGGAGTTAATCTTCCTGATGATAGTATCATTGACAGAGTTCTCCAATCACTGCCACCAAGCTACAAGAGCTTCGTGATGAACTATAATATGCAAGGGATGGATAAGACAATTCCCGAGCTCTTCGCAATGCTAAAGGCTGCGGAGGTAGAAATCAAGGAGGAGCATCAAGTGTTAATGGTCAACAAGACCACCAGTTTCAAGAAGAAGGGCAAAGGGAAGAATGGGAACTTCAAGAAGAACAACAAGCAAGTTGCTGCTCAAGTGAAGAAGCCCAAGTCTGGACCTAAGCCTGAGACTGAGTGCTTCTACTGCAAAGGGACTGGTCACTGGAAGCGGAATTGCTCCAAGTATTTGGCGGATAAGAAGGATGGCAAAGTAAAAGGTATATTTGATATACATGTTATTGATGTGTACCTTACTAATGCTCACAATAGCGCCTGGGTATTTGATACTGGTTCTATTGCTAATATTTGCAACTCGAAACAGGGGCTACAGATTAAGCGAAGATTGAGGACGAGGTGACGATGCGCGTGAGAAATGATTCCAAAGTCGATGTGATCGCCGTCGGCACGCTACCTCTACATCTACCTTCGGGATTAGTATTAGACCTGAATAATTGTTATTTGGTGCCAGAGCTAAGCATGGACATTATATCTAGATCTTGTTTGATGCGAGATGATTATTCATTTAAATCAGAGAATAATGGTTGTTCTATTTATATGAGTAATATCTTTTATGGTCATGCACCCTTGATGAGTGGTCTATTTTTACTAAATCTCGATAGTAGTGATACACATATTCATAGTATTGAAGCCAAAAGATATAAGTTTAATAATGATAGTGCAACTTATTTTCGTGGCACTACCGTTTAGGTCATATTGGTGAAAGCACATGAAGAAACTCCATGCTGATGGACTTTTGGAATCACTTGATTATGAATCACTTGATGCTTGCGAACCATGCCTCATGGGCAAGATGACTAAAACTCCGTTCTTCGGAACAATGGAACGAGCAACAGACTTATTGGAAATAATACATACTGATGTATGTGGTCCGATGAGTGTTGATGCTCGTGGCGGGTATCGTTATTTTCTGACCTTCACTGACGATTTGAGCAGATATGGGTATATCTACTTGATGAAACATAAGTCTGAAACATTTGAAAAGTTCAAAGAATTTCAGAGTGAAGTGGTAAATCATCGTAACAAGAAAATTATGTTTCTATGATCTGATTGTGGAGGTGAATATTTGAGTTATGAGTTTGGTCATCATTTGAAACAAGGAAGAATAGTTCCGCAACTCATGCCACTTGGAACACCACATTGTAATGGTGTGTCCGAATGTCATAACCGCACTTTATTAGATATGGTGCGATCTATGACGTCTCTTACTGACTTACCGCTATCGTTTTGGGGTTATCCTTTAGAGATGGTTGCATTCACGTTAAATAGGGCACCATCGAAATCCGTTGAGACGACACCTTATGAACTGTGGTTTGGCAAGAAACCCAAGTTGTTGTTTCTTAAAGTTTGGGGTTGCGATGCTTATGTGAAAAAGCTTCAACCTGATAAGCTCGAACCCAAATCGGAGAAATGTGTCTTCATAGGATACCCAAAGGAAACTTGTAACACCCTCGATGCGGCTATATCTCCCACGTATCGAAGCATGACTTAGAGGCATAACCGCATTGAGAGCAATGTCGCAAGTGAGGTAATCTTCACACAACCCATGTAATACATAAGGGAAAGAGATACATAGTTGGCTTACAATTGCCACTTCGCACAATACATGGATAAAGCATTACATCATCCAGATAGAATCAAGGTCCGACTACGGAACCAAAATGAAAGAAGACTACCCCAAATGCTACACAGATCCCCGATTGTCCCAACTGGGCTCCACTACTGATCAACTGGAACAAAACAACACAAAGGACAAGATCTTCATCGAGCTCCTCCTTGAGCTTGGTTGCGTCACCTGCATGGTTCAAATGGCACCTGCAAGCTGGTTTTGGAAGTATCTGTGAGTCACGGGGACTCAGCAATCTCACACCCTCGCGATCAAGACTATTTAAGCTTATGGGTAAGGTAAAAGGTATGAGGTGGAGCTGCAGCAAGCGCCTAGCATATATGGTGGCTAAACATACGCAAATGAGAGCGAGAAGAGAAGGCAAGGCACGGTCGATAAAACTATGATCAAGAAGTGATCCTAGAACAACCTACGTCAAGCATAACTCCAACATCGTGTTCACTTCCCGGACTCCGCCGAGAAGAGACCATCACGGTTACACACGCGGTTGATGTATTTTAATTAAGATAAACTTCAGGTTTTCTACAACCGGACATTAACAAATTCCCATCTGCCCATAACCGCGGGCACGGCTTCCGAAAGTTCAAATCCCTGCAGGGGTGTCCCAACTTAGCCCATCACAAGCTCTCATGGTCAACGAAGGATATTCCTTCTCCCAAGACAATCCGATCAGACTCGGCATCCTGGCTACAAGTCATCCTCGATAATGGTAAAACAAGTCCAGCAACACCGCCCGAATGTGCCGACAAATCCCGATAGGAGCTGCACATATCTCGTTCTCAGGGCACACTCAGATGAGACATCCTACGAGTAAAACCAAACCTCAAGTTGCCCCGAGGTGGCCCCGCAGTCTACTCGGTCGGACCAACACTCAGAGGAGCAATGGCCCAAGGGGTTTAATAAAGATGACCCTTGGGTGTGTAGAAACCAAGGGAAAGAAAAGGCTAGGTGGCGAATGGTAAAACCAAGGTTGGGCATTGCTGGAGGAGTTTTATTCAAGGCGAACTGTCAAGGGGTTCTCATTATAACCCAACCATGTAAGGAACGCAAAATCCGGGAACATAACACCGATATGACGGAAACTAGGGCGGCAAGAGTGGAAGAAAACACCAGGCATAAGGCCGAGCCTTCCATCCTTTACCAAGTATATAGATGCATTAATTAAATAAGAGATATTGTGATATCCCAACAAAATAACCATGTTCCAAACATGGAACAAGCTCCAATCTTCACCTGCAACTAGCAACGCTATAAGAGGGGCTGAGCAAAGCGGTAACATAGCCAAACAACGGTTTGCTAGGACAAGGTGGGTTAGAGGCTTGGCTTAACAATATGGGAGGCATGATAAGCAAGTGGTAGGTATCGCAACATAGGCATAGCAAAAGAGCGAGCATCTAGCAAGCAACGATAGAAGTGATTTCGAGGGTATGATCATCTTGCCTGAAATCCCGCATGGAAGAAGAACGAGTCCATGAAGAAGACAAATGGACATAGACGAACGGGTCCTCACAAACGCGATATTATTGGAACCAACCCGAAGAAGCAACACCGGAAAGAAGCACACAACATAGTAAACAACCAACACATGAACATCGCATGATATGCGGGATGCGATATGTGATGCATATGCATGATTTGGAAAGGAAAGATTGAACCTGGCCTCAACTTGGAAATCCAAGAGTGCCACTGGAAAGGTGAGGTGATTTCGGTTGAAATCGATATAAAGATCACCAGAATCGGATGCACGGTTTGGAAATGGCAAGCAAAACAAATATGGCACCGGTCTGCGACAATCAGCAAGCAGCCTTCTAAATGCATCAAGATAAATCAACAAAATACATGGCAGGGATCCAGTCATGATGCTTGACAAAAGATAAACACTGAGCTACGGCTAATTCAATCAATAGAAGGTTCAAACAAGCATGGCAAAAGTGCAAAAGATAACAGGTTTCAGACTTAGTGAAATTAACAACATGTCAGGAATTTATCATGAGGAAGCAATGTTTAGAGCATGATAACTATATGCTACAGGAACATATCATGGCAAATCAAGGCATGGTATGAAGCTACTCTAAGCATATAACAAAAGTCCCTTAGTGACCATGAGCCAAAAGAGATCAGAAAATATAATTGTAAGAATGTGAACATAGCAAAAACATAAACAGATTCAGACTTAGTGAAAAACCGAAGCATGCAAAACAGTTAACAAGTAGGCATGTTTACGAGCTCGATACAGTCACCACGAGGCATTGCATGACAAACTAAGCATACAACCATCAAGAAGACATGGCATAGAAGCTAGACATGGCAAGAACACCATCATAGCATGCACGGATCAACAACAACAAGCTTGGCAAAATTGCAAAACATGTTAACAATCTGCCAGGAACATTTTATAGCAAAAGTAGAGCTCGATTGACTCAAGCTAGGGTGCTCCATAAATGCAAACAAAGACATGGATGGATATAGCACCACAATATTAACAAAACATCCTTACTGATCATCCTCAAAAGAGGCACGGATCACTAGGAAACAACATGAACATATGGCATAAAAACAATAACAGGACAAGGCCTTAGTGAAATTCTAAGTCCCTGAAATCAGCATCATTGAGTAAGCTACTTTGCATGCTTGTGCTAGTCACCAAATAGATCACAAAAATACATGGCATACACCCCTGTAAAGATGGCATGACATTCATCAAAACACATGTAGAGCTCAAGATCATAGCATGCACACATTAATCATGGTAAAAATGACAAAAGACCATTTGCTGAAACAGATCTGACATATTCATCACATAGCCCTCTTCCAACAGCGTTTCGGGCATCAAGATGAGCTCAAATGAAAATGATGCAATGAGGTGAAATGATGTACTCATCGAGACGAACATTTTGATATGCTAAACGCACGAATCGGAGCAATGGTGACAGAGTTATGATGCGATGAATTTGCCTAAAAATTACTGGGACTTGGTGAAATTTCAGGAAAAAGAGTGAGCGCTGGATATCTACGGGGCGCACTGGGCGAAGGATATCAGGCGGCTCATCATGGGCCTTGGGCCGAATTGAAGTGGTCTGAGGGGGAGGCGAAGTTGGGCCTGCAGCGGAGGCAGGGGCAAACTGGGCCGCGAGGCGCGCTGGGCCGGAGCGGGGCCCGCGTGGGCGAGGCAGGTCATCTCTCCCGATCCCGCCTGGATCGGGGAGGCAGGGGTGGCGCCCGCGGTTCCCATCGGCGAGGCAAGGCAGCGAAGCCGCGGCATGGCGGGGCGAGGCCAGTCGGAAGCGGGCGGATCTGGTCGGCTCCGATCCGGATCCGGCCGGAGAGGTACCGGCGACGAGGAGGAGGTCGCGCGCAGCGGCGCGACGGACGCCGGCGCGAAGGGCGGAGAAGCGCGGCGAGGGCGCAACGACGTCTGGCGAGGGCGAGCGGCGTCGGGTGGCGGAGCAGGATCCGGGTGGCGGCGCGGGGAGATGGGCCGCGAGGGCCCGATCCGGGCTCTCCGGGCCGCGACGGCGGGGACTGTGCGGTGGTGCGACGTGGCGGCGAAGGATTGGGCGCGGGAGGCGGCTCGGCTGACGTGGCGAGGCGGGATTGGCCGGAGTGAGGTGGCGGTGGCGAGTGGACATGTCCGGCATGGGAAGAAACGTCCGGTGGCGCGGAGGGAGTTGGACCTAGGGTTAGACTGCGCGAATTTTCGGGGAGAGCCACATATTTATAGGTAGACGGAGCTAGGAGAGTCCAAATGAGGTGCGGTTTTCGGCCACGCGATCGTGATCGAACGACCGAGATGGTGAAGGGGTTTTAGTTGGGTTTTGGGCCACTTTGGAGGGGCGTTGGGCTACAACACACATGAGGCCTTTTCGGTTCCTCGGTTAATCGTTGGAGTATCAAACAAAGTGCAAATGACACGAAACTTGACAGGCGGTCTACCGGTAGTAAACCAAGGCCGCATAACAAGTCTCGGTCCAATCCGAAAAGTTTAACACCCGCACACGAAAAGAGGTAGAAAGGGACACCGGGTGACATAGGAGCGCCAGATTGCAAAACGGACAATGGGGAAATGCACGGATGCATGAGACGAACATGTATGCAAATGAAATGCACACGATGACATGATATGAAATGCATGACACGCAAGCAATGACAATGCAACAACAGCGAATAACTGGAAGACACCTGGCACATCGGTCTCGGGGCGTTACAACACTCCGCCACTACGAGAGGATCTCGTCCCGAGATCTAGAATGGCACCGGAGGGAAAACAGAAGAGAAAGAGAAGAGGTAAAACTAAGTTGCTTCTTTGACAAACGAGTGAGACCAAGGAACCTTGAAAAGGTTAAGCCATTTCGAGAAAAGAATACCACGGAGATGAACAAAATTGAAAACACTCCATTAGAAAAGAGGAACAAGGATCAATACTAGAACCTTGTAGGTTGAAAGACATACGAATAAAGGTTGCAATGGACAAGAAGCACATGCAAACACTCTGGTTGAAAGAAGGAGCACACGGAATGATAGAGATCAAATACGACAACACTCCGGTTGGAAAAGGAAGGAGTTGAACATGATGTTGACAAGATGAGAGGATACCTGAAAAGAGGACGTGACACTCTGGTTAAATGGATAAGCATGAAAAGAACAAGGTCCTGACAAGAACAAGAAGAAGGGTTGAAGAGAGCAACAAGACAATGCCTCCGGAACTAAAGGATAGAAGGTAGATAATTGAAATAAAAGAATACATGAGAAAAGGCCAACTTCTGCCACAAAAGAGCTTGAGAAGGTATCCTTAGGAGAATGGTCGAACGGAGTTGTTGGAAAACCAACAATGAAAAGAGTAAGCTTGTAGTGGGCTTATGGAAAACATCTCAAAACTGAGTTGAAATTCTGCCACTGACGGAAAAACCAATAGATTGGACTTATATGAACAAGGAGATGAGAAGCTTATTTGACCGGAAGGATAAATGAAGAACTTGGTTCATATATAAGCACCATAATTAACAACAATCCTTAGGGAAGGCTTAAGGTGAAATATGACCCAAGATAACTCCAATGACGAGATTGGTGGATTTAAAATATCTCATTCTTGACAACATGTGAATCATGAAACACGAGCTCAAATTATCAAGAATGACATAATACCACCTCCAATGATACAGTAGCAAGAATTGCACCCCGGATTGCAAAATGAAGAATGATTGAGCTCCTATGAAAAGAATCTTGATGAACACTTCGAGAACGGATTAAGTCCTTGATGAACCATCATGTAGAACCTCCATGAAGAACTCCGGCAACAAAAGAATGATCACACGAAAAGAAGGATGAAAAGAATAAGGTTGAAGCCTTGCGACGATTGGATGGAACTTTGCGATGAGATAAAGTGAAAAAAACTTGGAACTCCGGAAGAAAAGATAAAGCATCTCGAACCGAGAATGTGATATGATGAACCACTCCGCAAAGCAAGAAATTAAATCACTTGGATGAAACAATAATAAGAATTACGTTATGCGCATACTTCACCAATTTAATTGATGATGAGCAAATGGATTTGGCATACTACTAATTATCGTAGAAAGGATTAAGATAGATATAGCGTCAACTTGGGAAGGTCTTCAATGAACCACCGGTAGGGTTGAAACAATGAATGAATTGATACGATAACAAAAGGAAGAGAAATCATGAATGAACCACCGTAAGAATTAAAATGAATGAAGAAAAGGTAAAGAAACACCGGGAAGAATTAGCAAATAAACGAAGATGCTTGAGAGAATTTAGATCCATGAGAACGAAGGGATCACGAACTGATTAGAGATCACTTGAATGATGCACCGGTAAAATTTGAGAATGATAACTGAAAGCTGAGAATGAATAAACCTGAATTGATGGACTCCGGATAATCAAACTGAGAAGGATCTTGAATTGCTCCGGATAGGTGAAAAGAATTCCCACAATAGAAAATAATTATGAGAGGATGGCATCCAACTAGAATCACGAATTTTGAGAGAACGGGCCAAGATTTGAGATAAGCTCTTCTTCGGACTTCAAATCTCCGAGAATGACGACGAGAAACACCACCATGAATTATTTAGACACTCCGAAAGAATCAAAACGAAGAGGTTGAGCCAACGATGAAAAGAATTCGACAGATCTTGGAGAAAAACATAAGACTAATGATAATTCATTCTTACGTCAAACTTCGAAAAGAATATTTGGGGCTAGCTCCGGGAAAAAAATAAGAAGAGTCAGGTAAGATCCTGGAAAATACCTGTGGGTTAGGGCCCACTCAAAAGAAACACCGTTGAACAATTTAAAAGAGGGAAAGCACCGGTTCAATTAAATGGCTAGAATGAGATAACAATCTCGAAATAGGTTGAACGGATCTTGAATGAAAAGACGAGTCTTCTGAGATATCTTCAACACTCCCAAACAAATGAATAGCAAGAAATGAACGATTATGAGGTACACCGTCATGAAAAAAAACATTTGAAACGAGGAAAGGATATGGTCAATACCAAAAAGTTGAATTCGACCAAACGGAGAAGAAAAAGAACGAATAATGATGAACTAGAAGCTCCGTTAGAATCTTCATGAGAATCACCAGATAAGAACATTGGCGGAAAGGAATCGAGAGATTTCCCATCAATAAAAGGATACTTGATAATACATTTGATTCCTTGAGGAAAAAGGGTGGGAGGGTGGAAAAAAAGACAACTTGGGACGAATGAAATGAACACCGTTGAGAAGAACTGAGATTGGATCTTGCAAATGTTGAAGTGATCGGATCCACTTGAAGAGAGACCCACCGGTTGAAAAAGGATTGACATGGCAATCTCGATAATCAAGAAGGATTAGTATCCACATAGGAATATGAGAACACCACTTAGGAAAGGTATGGAATCAACATTTTACTTCAAAGCAACTCGAATACCACAAACCAAAACAAAAACAAAGGATTGGCTTGCAGAATAAGCCGGAACAAACATATGATAGGGATTTCGTCCGAAGTTTTCGTGGTGGGGCCTACACGGGCTCGATCGTACAACACCATCATGTACAAGGCAGTGCACATGACATACGAAGCATCCCCGAGTCAGCATAGCCAAGGACTCTTTAAGACACAATGAGACCACTGTAAAACCAACCGTGGATAGGCGGACCACTAGACGTTGAACCCCAATTTCATATCATACATCTGTCAGAAAGATATCCTAGGAGCTACTTGAATTCCCACTTATAAACTCCCGAAATTTTCCGGTTATGCAATCAGGTGTTGGGGATACAGGGGAAGCATAATATTTCACGCAAAACTAACAAATCCTACATCCAGCTGTATCCATCCTTCAACACATAACCAAGAAACCTTCGGAAATCATTTACCTCAACCTTCAAAAAGCATCCGTTATACGAGTTATGGCAATACTCCCGAACTCCCGCCCTAGTACTGGGTGGCGTCGAGGTTATCTCACCAACAACTGCATAAAAGAGATTTTCGATGTCGACGAACTCCGGTATTCCAGAACTGCAACGATAAAATTGTGACGACAACACCTCGGAGCTCAACTCCCCGGGACACTGCCACAACCCCTAAGTGATAGGAGGCACCAAGAACAATGTTCTCGTCACAAAACCATCTGAACGATTCCAAGATACCCGTGTGATCCTAAATTTTTTTAGTGAAATTTGAGAAGAGAAGAGTCAAAACTCTACGTCAGGATGTCTCACCAGAGCGATGAAGGGACTGAGGAGTAAAAAGAATTCCTAACTCTCCGATATATATAATCCTAAAAGGCTCAAAACATTTTTCTAGACTCAACAGCGCTAGCGATTCGATCAAGCAGGGGGGCTCCTAAGGTCGGGGAAGGCTCTGATTACCAACTTGTAACACCCTCGATGCGGCTATATCTCCCACGTGTCGAAGCACGACTTAGAGGCATAACCGCATTGAAAGCAATGTCGCAAGTGAGGTAATCTTCACACAACCAATGTAATACATAAGGGAAAGAGATACATAGTTGGCTTACAATCACCACTTCACACAATACATGAATAAAGCATTACATCATCCAGATACAATCAAGGTCCGACTACAGAACCAAAATGAAAGAAGACAACCCCAAATGCTACACAGATCCCCGATCGTCCCAACTGGGCTCTACTACTGATCAACTGGAACGAAACAACACAAAGGACAAGATCTTCATTGAGATCCTCCCCGAGCTTGGTTGCGTCACCTGCACGGTTCGTATGGCACCTGCAAGCTGGTTTTGGAAGTATCTGTGAGTCACGGGGACTCAGCAATCTCACACCCTCGCGATCAAGACTATTTAAGCTTATGGGTAAGGTAAAAGGTATGAGGTGGAGCTGCAGCAAGCGACTAGCATATATGGTGGCTAAACATACGCAAATGAGAGCGAGGAGAGAAGGCAAGGCACGGTCGATAAAAATATGATCAAGAAGTGATCCTAGAACAACCTACATCAAGCATAACTCCAACATCGTGTTCACTTCTCGGACTCCACTGAGAAGAGACCATCACGGTTACACACGCGGTTGATGTATTTTAATTAAGATAAACTTCAGGTTTTCTACAACCGGACATTAACAAATTCCCATCTGCCCATAACCATGGGCACGGCTTTCGAAAGTTCAAATCCCTGCAGGGGTGTCCCAACTTAGCCCATCACAAGCTCTCACGGTCAACGAAGGATATCCCTTCTCCCAAGACAATCCGATCAGACTCGACATCCTGGCTACAAGACATCCTCGACAATGGTAAAACAAGTCCAGCAACACCGCCTGAATGTGCCAACAAATCCCGATAGGAGCTGCACATATCTCGTTCTCAGGGCACACTCAGATGAGACATCCTACGAGTAAAACCAAACCTCAAGTTGCCCCGAGGTGGCCCCGCAGTCTACTCGATCAGACCAACACTCAGAGGAGCACTGGCCCAGGGGGGGTTTAATAAAGATGACCCTTGGGTCTGCAGAACCCAAGGGAAAGAAAATGCTAGGTGGCGAATGGTAAAACCAAGGTTGGGCATTGCTGGAGGAGTTTTATTCAAGGCGAACTGTCAAGGGGTTCCCATTATGACCCAACCATGTAAGGAATGCAAAATCCGGGAACATAACACCGATATGACGGAAACTAGGGCGGCAAGAGTGGAAGAAAACACCAGGCATAAGGCCGAGCCTTCCATCCTTTACCAAGTATATAGATGCATTAAGTAAATAAGAGATATTGTGATATCCCAACAAAATAACCATGTTCCAAACATGAAACAAGCTCCAATCTTCACCTGCAACTAACAACGCTATAAGAGGGGCTGAGAAAAGTGGTAATATAGCCAAACAACGGTTTGCTAGGACAAGGTGAGTTAGAGGCTTCGCTTAACAATATGGGAGGCATGATAAGCAAGTGGTAGGTATCGCAGCATAGGCATAGCAAAAGAGCGAGCATCTAGCAAGCAAAGATAAAAGTGATTTCGAGAGTATGATCATCTTGCCTGAAATCCTGCAAGGAAGAAGAATGAGTCCTTGAAGAAGACAAACGGACGTAGACAAACGGGTCCTCACAAACGCGACGTTATTGGAACCAACTCGAAGAAGCAACACCGGAAAGAAGCACACAACATAGTAAACAACCAACACATGAACATGGCATGATATGCGGGATGCGGTATGTGATGCATATGCATGATTTGGAAAGGAAAGATTGAACCTGGCCTCAACTTGGAAATCCAAGAGTGCCACTGGAAAGGTGAGGTGATTTCGGTTGAAATCGATATAAAGATCACCGGAATTGGATGCACGGTTTGGAAACGGCAAGCAAAACAAATATGGCACTGGTCTGCGATAATCAGCAAGAAGCTTTCTAAATGCATCAAGATAAATATGCTACAACACTTAAACATGACAACAAAATACATGGCAGGGATCTAGTCATGATGCTTGACAAAATATAAACACTGAGCTATGGCTAATTCAATCAATAGAAGGTTCAAACAAGCATGGCAAAAGTGCAAAAGATAACAGGTTTCAGACTTAGTGAAATTAACAGCATGTCAGGAATTTATCATCAGGAAGCAATGTTTAGAGCATGATAACTATATGCTACAGGAACATATCATGGAAAAGAAAGGCATGGTATGAAGCTACTCTAAGCATATAACAAAAGTACCTTAGTGACCATGAGCCAAAAGAGATTAGAAAATACAATTGTAAACATGTGAACATAGCAAAAACATAAACAGATTCAGACTTAGTGAAAAACTGGAGCATGCAAAACAGTTAACAAGTAGGCATGTTTACGAGCTTGATGCACTCAATACGAGGCAGTGCATGACAAACTAAGCATACACCCATCAAGAAGACATGGCATAGAAGCTAGACATGGCAAGAACAACATCATAGCATGCACAGATCAACAACAACAAGCTTGGCGAAATTGCAAAACATGTTAACAATCTGCCAGGAACATTTTATAGCTAAAGTAGAGCTCGATTGACTCAAGCTAGGGTGCTCCATAAATGCAAACAAAGACATGGACGGATAGAGCACCACAATATTAACAAAACATCCTTACTGATCATCCTGAAAAGAGGTACGGATCACTAGGAAACAACATGAACATATGGCATAAAAACAATAACAGGAGAAGGCCTTAGTGAAATTCTAAGTCCCTGAAATCAGCATCATTGAGTAAGCTACTTTTCATGCTTGTGCTAGTCACCAAATAGATCACAAAAATACATGGCATACACCCCTGTAAAGATGGCATGACATTCATCAAAACACATGTAGAGCTCAAGATCATAGCATGCACACATTAATCATGGCAAAAATGACAAAAGGCCATTGCTGAAACAGATCTGACATATTCATCACATAGCCCTTTTCCAACAGTGTTTCGGGCATCAAGATAAGCTCAAATGAAAATGATGCAATGAGGTGAAATGATGTACTCGTCGAGACGAACATTTTGATATGCTAAACGCACGAATCGGAGCAACGGTGCCAGAGTTATGATGCGATGAATTTGCCTAAAAATTACTGGGACTTGGTGAAATTTCTGGAAAAAGAGTGAGCGCTGGATATCTATGGGGCGCACTGAGCGAAGGATATCAGGCGGCTCACCATGGGCCTTGGGCCGAATTGAAGTGGTCTGAGGGGGAGGCGGAGCTGGGCCTGCAGCGGAGGCAGCGGCGAACTGGGCCGCGGGGCGCACTGGGCCGGAGCGGGGCCTGCGTGGGTGAGGCAGGTCGTCTCTCCCGATCCCGCCTGGATCGGGGAGGTAGGGACGGCGCGCGATTCCCATCGGCGAGGTGAGGCGGCGGAGCCGCGGCATGGCGGGGCGAGGCCAGTCGGAAGCGGGCGGATCTGGTCGGCTCCGATCCGGATCCGGCCGGAGAGGTACCGGCGACGAGGAGGAGGCCGAGCGCAGCGGCGGCGACGGGCGCCGGCACGAAGGGCGGAGAAGCGCGGCGAGGGTGCATCGGCGTCTGGCGAGGGCGAGCGGCGTTGGGTGGCGGAGCAGGATCCGAGCGGCGGCGCGGGGAGATGGGCTGGGAGGGCCCGATCCGGGCTCTCCGGGCCGCGATGGCGGGGACTGTGTGGTGGCGCCACGTGGCGGCGAAGGATTGGGCGTGGGAGGCGGCTCAGCTGACGTGGCGAGGCGGGATTGGCCGGAGTGAGGTGGCGGTGGCGAGCGGACATGTCTGGCGTGGGAAGAAACGTCCGGTGGCGCGGAGGGAGTTGGATCTAGGGTTAGACTGCACGAATTTTCGGGGAGAGCCACATATTTATAGGTAGAGGGAGCTAGGAGAGTCCAAATGAGGTGCGGTTTTCGGCCACGCGATCGTGATCGAATGACCGAGATGGTGAAGGGGTTTTAGGTGGGGTTTGGGTCACTTTGGAGGGGTGTTGGGCTGCAACACACACTAGGCCTTCTCGGTTCCTCGGTTAACCGTTGGAGTATCAAACAAAGTCCAAATGACACGAAACTTGACAGGCGGTCTACTGGTATTAAACCAAGGCCGCATGACAAGTCTCGGTCCAATCCAAAAACGTTTAGCACCCGCACACGAAAAGAGGTAGAAAGGGACACCGGGTGACATAGGAGCGCCGGATTGCAAAACAGACAATGGGGAAAATGCTCGGATGCATGAGACGAACATGTATGCAAATGATGACATGATATGAAATGCATGACACACAAGCAATGACAATGCAGCAACAGCGAATAACTGGAAGACACCTGGCACATCGGTCTCGGGGCGTTACAAAACTGTTGGGTACACCTTCTATCATAGATCAGAAGGCAAGATTCTCGTTGCTAAGAATGGATCCTTTCTAGAGAGGGAGTTTCTCTTGAAAGAAGTGAGTGGGAGGAAAGTAGAACTTGATGAGGTAACTATACTTGCTCCCTTATTGGAAAGTAGTTCATCACAGAAATTAGTTCCAGTGATTCCTACACTAGTAAGTGAGGAAGCTAATGATGATGATCATGAAACTTCTGATCAAGTTACTACCGAACCTCGTAGGTCAACCAGAATAAGATCTGTACTAGAGTGGTACGGTAATCCTGTTCTGGAGGTCATGTTACTTGACCATGATGAACCTACGAACTATGAGGAAGCGATGATGAGCCCAGATTCCGCAAACTGGCTTGAGGCCATGAAATCTGAGATGGGATCCATGTATGAGAACAAAGTGTGGACTTTGGTTGACTTGCCCGATGATCGGCAAGCCATAGAGAATAAATGGATCTTCAAGAAGAAGACTGACACTGACGGTAATGTTACTATCTACAAAGCTCGACTTGTTGCGAAAGGTTTTCGGCAAGTTCAAGGAGTTGACTACGATGAGACCTTCTCACCGTAGCGATGCTTAAGTCTGTCCGAATCATGTTTGCAATTGCCGCATTTTATGATTATGAAATTTGGCAAATGGATGTCAAAACTGCATTCCTTAATGGATATCTTAAATAAGAGTTGTATATGATGCAACCAGAAGGTTTTGTTGATCCAAGAGTTACTAACAAAGTGTGCAAGCTCCAATGATCCATTTATGGACTGGTGCAAGCCGCTCGGAGTTGGAATATACGCTTTGATAGTGTGATCAAAGCATATGGTTTTATGTAGACTTTTGGAGAAGCCTGTATTTACAAGAAAGTGAGTGGGAGCTCTGTAGCATTTCTGATATTATATGAGGATGACATATTGTTGATTACAAATGATGTAGAATTTTCTGGAAAGCATAAAGGAGTGTTTGAAAGGAGTTTTTCAAAGAAATACCTCGGTGAACCTGCTTACATATTGGGCATCAAGATCTATAGGGATAGATCAAGATGCTTGATAAGATTTTTCAATGAGTACATACCTTGACAAGATTTTGAAGTAGTTCAAAATGGAATAGTCAAAGAAGGAGTTCTTGCCTGTATTGCAAGGTGTAAAGTTGAGTAAGACTCAAAACACGACCACGGCAGAATATAGAAAGAGAATGAAAGTCATTCCCTATGCCTCAACCATAGGTTCTATAAAGTATGCTATGTTGTGTACCAAACCTATTGTGTACCTTGCAATGAGTTTGGCAAGGCGTACGGTAGTGATCCAAGAGTGGATCACCGGACAGCGGTCAAAATTATCCTTAGAAGACTAAGGAAATATTTCTCAGTTATGGAGGTGATAAAAGAGTTCGTCGTAAAGAGTTACGTCGATGCAAGCTTTTGACACCGATATTAATGACTCTAAGTCTCGATCTAGATACATATTGAAAGTGGGAGCAATTAGCTTGAGTAGCTCTGTGCAGAGTATTGTAGACATAGAAATTTGCAAAATACATATGGATCTAAATGTTGCAGGCCCCTAGACTAAACTTCTCTCACAAGCAAAACACAATCACTCTTTGGGTGTTAATCACATAGCGATGTGAACAAGATTATTGACTCTAGTAAACCCTTTGGGTATTGGTCACATGAAGATGTGAACTAATCACATAAAGATGTGAACTAGATTATTGACTGTCACTACAAAAAAAGACACTTCCGTGATGATACATGTTTGTCATAGTAGGTCACGTTTTTTTGTCATGCATGTACATCCATGACAATTTTATGACAGAATCAAGATAGTCATACCTGTGCTGTCGTAGAAGTGTTCCATGACATTACCAAAATTATCATCATGGAAGTGTCAACTTCCATGATGATAAATCGCGCGTCATAGAAGTGCTTTCGTCAAGGGTGACCGACACATGGCATCCATCGTAACGGGTCACCGTTACTCTATTGGGTCCGGTTTTGGATCCGATAACCCGTTAACAGCCCAGACCAATGAGGATTTTCCACATGTAAAATTGTCATTGGCCGGAGGAAACACGTGTTGGCTCACCGTTGGTACATATGTCATCCATTCATTGGACATGAGACGCATATGATACATCGACACGTGGCACGGCCCAACAAAGGCCCATATAGGTTAAAAAGGCCAGCCTAGTCAAAGGCCCGCAGTACTTACTCAGGTACAAGTGGGCCAGCCCAATAATGGCCTGTTTAATAAGGCCCATTTACGGCCCGAAGCCAGATCTGGCCCGTTAATTATTTGCCGAATATTTGGGCCCAATCATGGTCCAGTGACTTTCGGCTTGTTAGAGGCCCGATGTAGACATGGGCCCATTTCAGCCCGGTGTGTCTTTCGGCATGGGAATGGCCCGTGCTGCCCATGGGCCATATATGGTCCGACGCTACATCTGGCCCACTAACGGCCCGTGATAAAGGTGGCAACAGTTCAGCCAAACGTGACTTTGGGCCTGTTAAAGGCCTGTCGTATAATTCGGCCCTTGATGCATGTACTAAGCTTTCGGCTTCTTAAAGGCCCATGATATCAGTGGGCCAACTCAAGCCCGAAATATGTTTCGGCCTGGTAACGACCCGTCATATAACTGGGCCTAAAAAGGCCCGTTCTACCTTTCAGCCTGCCGAAGGCCCGTTGACGACTAGTGAAAATTGAGGCCCAACATGAATTTTGGCCTACTAAATGCCCATGGTTTTTTCTAGGCCGTAACAGGCCACCAGAATATTCAGCTTGTTAACAGCCCAACGCTACATGGGCCAAACTAAGCATTGGGTCCACAAAAGGCCCAATTTTTTTGAATATAGGCCGGAGTAAGTTGTGGTCCTGGAGCAAAGTGTGAAGGCCCCAATGGCCATTCGGGCCCAAGAAAGATGTAGGCCAGTCCAATTGTGTCCCACTAAAAACCAGGACCGTTAGAGGCGAATGTTTCGGCCCGGTCGACTACATCAGATTTTTTTCAGATAGCGAATGATGGCAGTAACTAGTAGAAATTAAGAACAAACCTACTCTATACAATAAATAAATTAAGACATAGTAACTTAGAATAAACCTACACTATACAATAAAGGATTTATGGCATATTACATCCACTGTGTATCAAAGTTCGCCACCAGTGATCATAAAGCGCAACGAAGAAGCAGATTACAAAAACTGGGCACCATTGCAGCGTGACAAAATAATACTATAGCAAGACTACTTCCAAGAATAGTTCAAGAAAGGTTAGCCTTGCCGGGAACTGCTGCAAAAGCTGCTGAGCAAGGCTATGAGACTGGCCTAGCATGTCGGTCATAGCTTCCAGGTGTAGCTGTTTAGCAATGAGGTTCTCATTGGTGTTCTCCGCAATCTTTCTTAGAGATAGGACTTCAAGTCGAAGTTGAGTTGCAGAATGCCTTTCTGCTAGAACATGGGACTAAAGAAGTCGAACTGATTCAAACAGCAAATTCTATGAGCTTGTCTGACTGCTAGTCTCAAGTAACTTGAACACTGCATCAAGACAAGACTTTGGGGTTGTCTCGCTATCTTAAAGATGTTTTGCCTTCTTTGCTGCAATATATGTTGGGTTTGTGTCACAGCCTTCAGTAGACTTGTGCATGCCATCAGGCATATCACCCTGAAACAAGCGGAGAGATGACAGGTTTTGCACATGTATAAACAAAGATGATAACTATGCTGTCAATTCCATCCAATTTCAAATTAGAAAATAAAGAGTAAGTTCAAAATATCAATAGCATAATTTGGCATTGTTCATAATGCGGGGAGCTTCACCACACTACTGGATTACCATGTCAACATAACAAGCATAGATGAAGGGCAAAGACAATCATTGTATCTATTTTAGTTAATGTGCATGGCATGTTGTTCATATCATCAGCCACATCAGTAAGAGAAAACATGAGATGACAAGGTGCAAACGTGGGCTGCTTCACCACACACTGGATTATAGATCCACAAAAACAAGCATAAATATAGGGTGTATTGAGTAATGTGCATGGCATGAATAAGGAATTTGGTTATACAAGTAAAACTTGGAACTTACGGTTGTTGCGAACATGCATTTTGATAGAAACAACAAACTAAATAGCAGTAAACGATAGGGAGTATGAGCAAATTAAACAACAGTTGAGGATAAAGGCTTTAGAAGGACTGACTTACATTAACAGTTAACACCGGCTTTATAATGCCCTTATCCATGTCAAGGGAAGGATAACTCAAGAATTTCGGCATAGAATCTTCTTCATAAGCATTGCCTGTACTCTACATTTTATAGAGTAATTATAGATATGATAATACTGGAAGGGATAGATGATAATGAAGATAAGATGCAGATTGATGCTACATAATCAACTACCAATCCCTGGAAGTACAAGTGTTACAGGACAAAATGTACTAACAAGAGCAATGGGCTACACTTCTACACTGGCATTGTCTGTGTATTCAACTTTTTGGTAAGATTAAATATAGATTTGATATTTTTTAGTAAATGGTGGGAGAGGGAGATAAGATGCAGAATGCTACACAATGAACCAATCCCTCTTCCCATAATACAAGAGTGTTTTAAATATTGGTGTACTGTACAAAACGTTCTTATATTATGGGACGGAGGGAGTAGCTATTAATGTAAGTACAGTGATAGATGACGTTCAGTCCTTACAAGCAAACTGCAGAGCTAAACCTCTTCGAAAGCATTGGGTTGATTCTAAATTTATGTAAGAGTCCATACGGATCTTATAATGTCCACCAAATGGACGATAACGAGGCTAACATGTGCAGTGATGCTACATAATCAAATAGCTATGAAAGTAAGTATGGTCATATAGGGCAAGAGGTAATCACAAGAGCAATGCAGTGTGGAGTATAGTTGCGAGATTCTGTGGTCCCTTGAGAATGAATGTTCTTCTGCTAACAGTTTTCGTACAAGTGAGACGTTGAGGCAAATACAGAAATGTAGTTCAAATTGTGATGTGATATCATAGACAACATCTTACGCTGCAGACGAGACCAATGTGTAACAAGATTATTCTAGTCACTGTCTGATACATGTAGCAACGGAGACTTTACAAAAAATTTGTTTAGAGGCTTGCCATCGAAGTGCGCTCGCCTCAGGTAGGAATGATACTTCATCAACGAGTGCTTGAAAAGTGCAACCAACCCTTGCTCGTCTTGACAGTCCAGTTTGGTCCTCGCCTATTTAAAAGAATGAAATCTTGTGTCTTCTGTCAGCAGAAACATATGCAGTAATTACCATGAATAACATTAGTACATTAATTACGCGTAAGTTGCGGACGAAGACTGGAAATTGTTCTGTGCCTGCGGTATAATCTTTCCATGAAGGAAAGATGCGCACAAAGTTCCTGACAACAATATAAGCTTCATCTTCTAAACTGGGAAGAAATGGAACAGGGGTCCTATTTGCTGCAATTGGGGCTCTCTCTGGTTCAAAAAGGGATTTGGCAACTGGATTTGGCATACTCTTTGCTGGAATGGGGGGTTTTGCATCGTAGAGCTAGTGATATGTCAACTGGCATCATCATACTGTTTGCTGCAATTGGGGTCTGCTGAGTTGGGGCATCAGAAATGAACAGTGTAGTAGGGCTAGAGTCTGCTAGAGTTGGGGTGTTTTGTAGGTCAGGTGATATTGCATACACCTAATGGCTATTTGATTTATCAGGTGTCACTACCTTTTCCAAATACTTTGCTCGTGCTCCTTCGTGATCAGCAATCGCCCTCTTCCTTTTGAACGTCTAATACACAAGAACAACATTTGAATGGATAAATATGGTATGATGACAGATGGAATATGTACTGAAAATGGATAGGCAAGGCATATTCACATACACGATGTGTAAACTAAGCTAATGATAGTGCAACAAAGTAGAAACAATGCAAAGCATCAGTTGCAAGATATGTGCGACCAATATAACCTTGGAAAGTTAGAGCAAGCACCTTGATGGGTGAATAAGATAGGGCATCTGCCTCTGACTCCTCCACTAGGGAGCTACATTGACTTAGGTATCCCTCTAGCTTAGAATCACTGTTAGGATCATATTCTGAGCATGAATCTATCGGTGGAGAGCGTTTGGATTGCATTGCATCCAGACTTGATTTCGGTCCCTTAATGCCAAGTTTGACAACCATGGCATTGTTCTGCTTTATTCTTTTCATGCACGCAAGCTCATAATCATCATGAAGCTGTTCAGAATCTAAGATTCATGAAAACATAAAAAGTAGTCAGATTATCTATGGAATGCATTGCAGATTCAACTTGAAGAGTGTCTCCCTATAAACCCCTGCATATGCAAAGTTCACCCCCGACCTTGCTGACGAGACCACACACAGAAATACAAACCTCTTATGTCTCTCTAACACGTAGACACACATTCCAAAACTGAAGTAGGAACATTAGAATCATATCAAATTCGTATTTGAACAAATAAACTAAGGAATTATCAGTGGCATAATATTTAGCTTCAAGGGTGGAGTGCTGGTAGTGCAACACAAAGCAAGTAGGCAGATTGTATTCTATGTAAAAGATCGTAGTCTATGTAAAAGCTGGAAATGACACTTTCTTTCTATACAATGCAGTGCTCGTTTCCCACACATGATGGAAGAGATCACATAGAGAAATACTATTCACTCATGTCTACGGTTCCAGTATTTTGAAACAGGGTGGTCCAGCCTAAAAGAATATTGACAACAAATATGACAAGGCAAGCATAGATGTAGTGAATCAATCATTTACTTGTGAGCTTACTAGGACAGGTATGCAGAATTGTAACTGCAGTAAGAGACCGCCCAAAATATGAATCAAGAAGCTTGTCTAGCACTTATTGTTTGCAGCTAATCGACATGAATAATTGGATATCATATCGAATGAGTAAGAAAGACAAGTAAAATTGTCAAGAAACCTGGCCTACAGTAGCAATCTGGGTCAATGTCACTACGACCAACAATCCAAAATGACTAGTGTCTGTTCCTAGGGCCGGAATTTTGAAACCTTGTGAACTTTACAGGTACTAAAGATTACTGAAATACATCTGAACCATTAAGTGTAGGTAGCATTCAGCACACAACAAACCCTAATGACAGTCCTGCCTAATGAGTAATGAATCAATTACAAAATGGGTGATGAGGAGTGGCTGCTAAGTGTTGAGGATGTATCTTAGGATAAATCGGGTTGGCTTAGTGGGTGCTGCACGCCTGAGCCCTGAATAGACTGGGAAGGCAGGCACGGCGGCGCGCCCAGGCAGCGGTGACGCTGTTGGGCGAGCGGCTCCTGACCTCCTATTAGTCCGGTGTCTCCTCCTAGAGTCATGCCATCCGGGGACGGCAAGTCGCCGACGAGGCAGGTGGCTGGGGGCGAGTAGAGATCGGAAGCACGCAGCAGAACAGAGGGGAATCGGGGCCTAGGCCGACCAAAATCCTAGGGTGGATTGCGGCCCACCGTGGGACCCTGTAGAGATACACACCCGAGCGGCGAACATGCATTTTTGAAAATAAATTAGGAACATTTAGCTGACCAATTAAACGACTCTATTTTAATAATATTAGATTCGTATTTGAACAATTAAGCTGGTTTAGCTTGATGGGTGGAGCAGTGCTATTATGACACATATAGTGATCATAAAAGGGGGAAACCCTAAGGATTTTTTTGAGCAAAAGATGGTTTCCCCTCTGATTTCTATTAAAGAAACCACCACGGAACCATCATGATCAATTAAACCCTATTATGGCTGTGCCATGGCAGATTTCAAGCTGCAAACCGGGGAAATGCTATTTAGCATCCATTTTTTGCTTCTAACTAAGAACTAAATTCTAAGATCTGAAAAGAAAGTACAGTAACCAAGTTACGATCTATTTTCTGGTTGAGATAAAAAAGTTGTGGAGATACGAAGTACCACCTCTCTTGCGGCGCCGTGTAGGCATCGGGGTGCGATGGCTGTCGGTGGCATTGAAGCAGATCTGCAATGGTAGATGGGTGCATCGGGGGATAAGTCCCGTTGCGGTGGAAGAGAAAGTCGTGTGAGCGGCCCTGACAAAGAGGACGACGATGCCGATGAAGCGAGAGGACGCGATGCAAGGCTCTTGGTCCGTCGACGTGGATGAGAAACATCCATCTCTAGCAGTGGACAATGCGGTCTTGGTAGGTGCTCCGGCATGGTGGAGGACGGTGGCGATGGATGGGGTGGAGGACGGCGGCGATGGATGGGGTGGAGGACAGCGGCGATGGATGGGGTGGCGGACGGAGGAGGCTGGTGTGGGGATGGTGTTCTAGCGCAAACGGTGTATGAATGGGAAAATGGAGGGAGAGGTACGGGGAACCATGTTTTTGGGATGCGCTTGTCTGAAATATGGGAAAGTTACGAACTTAGCCCCTTTTTAAAATTTGGACGTCTCGTCGGTTGGGGATAGGACGGTAATCTCGCATCTAGCAAATATTTGCCCAGAGCGATTTCGGGCGAGGAGAGGGTGTTTTGGCACCCATGGTGTATGACGGGGCTGACAGGTAGGGTAGTTGTGTCACGTCTGAGTGAAGTTACAAACCTACCCCTATTGAAAATATTTGCCTACATCGATTTCGGCCGAGTCGAGTTTGTTTTGCCGCCCACTGTGTATGAATGGGGAAATGGAGGGAGAAACAGAGGTCTTTCAGACGAGCTTGAATCAAATATGTTTTGCCGCCCATGTTTGGCGCCCACCATGTCGGAATGGGCTCAGAGGCGGTCGTGTCACGTCTAATTGAAGTTACTAACCTACCCCTATTGAGAGCAGTGGAAATCGGGCCGATGGATTGTCCGTGTAAGGGGTAGACAATAATTTCCATCTCCCAAACACTTGGCTTCGGGCAGCTGACATGGGAGTGGACATTTTGCCGCTTCTTTCAAATTTTGGGACAATAAGCATCCACGTTTACCCTGGCAACTAAATTTGAATCCATTTTGTATCCCTATACGAATCTTTGTAAATCATTCTATGTGTTTTTATATATCTTCAAATGCACGACAAAGATGTATTCCACTGTCATATATGAATATGATTTACAAATGCCGATACTCGAATTCAGAAGCTAGAATCCAGTTTAAGGTGAATTAGAATATTTGGAACACTTTATGTGCAACTCTAATGTCACACGCAGCATAATGTGTACTCCCATTTAGATATGTACACAAGCGATGTATCAAGATTGAAATACCAAGATAATCAACCAATAATGTACAAACTAACAGACATATAAACACTTATAGAGTATATGGATCAATAATATCAACTAACATGCATAAGCCAGGCCGCTGTACTTTTTTTGCTAGAAGAGCATCCTTTTTTAGCAAAGCTAGTACATCATCTTGGCCCTTTCCGATGCGTGCCACTTATGGTCCATCTATACTACTATTATTGCTGAATGCACATTCAGCCCGATTGGCATATTTGTAGGTCTAGCACAACAATCAAAATGAAATGTCTCTAAGTCTTATCAATTAATACAGACTTGTGCTCAAATAAAATTACAAACCAAAAAACAAAAAACAATTATTACATGATCTCTAAAACAAATGGTTTGATCAATTACATGAACAAACAACACAAAGGTTATTCAACGATGGAAAGAACATTTCACCTATGATTTACCAAGTGGGAATTTAATTTCCTTTTTTCCCTTCAGGACCTTAACAATGCGGTCAGTCTCAGCTTGCTTCGTTTTGAAATCCACCAAATATTTAATGGTTGTCTTGAGTACTGCTTGTGATTGTGCTGTTTGCTTCCTCAACATGTCAACTTCATCTCTAAATGCAAAAGCAGAATCTCTTTTACCACTAGTTTAGCCTCTAGATCATGAGCAGTTGGCAATTCATGATGCACGATTGGGCTGGTGCTACTGCTGTGGGATGATACAACGTCCATGGGGACCTCGCTCTTTGATCTTGGGCTAACATGTTTTACCATTAAAGTTTTGATTGGATTCCGAAAAGTTGAAGTTAGCAAAACATCTAAACTGGGAGTTATAACAGCAAACCAGTTAAACAAACAAGGAAATAAAGAGTTTCAATTGGATACTGAAAAGTAGTTATTGACATCATTGTAACCGGTTGTTGCAGCAGCAAAGCAGTTAAACAAACAAGTTTTGCAAAAGGTACTTGTTGTGGCATTGGAGTTTCTCTTGGATCCTGAAAAGTTGAGTAGCTAGTAATGTGATTAGAGCAACCGGTTGCAGCAGCAAAGCAGTTAAACAAACATGTTTTGCAAAAGGAACCTGTTGTGGCATTGGAGTTTCTCTTGGATCCTGAAAAGTTGAGTAGTCAGTAACTTGATTAGAGCAACAAGTTACAACATCAAACCTGTTGCACAAATATAATTTTTAAAATGTACCTGCTGTGCAATTGGACTTCCAATTGGATCCTAAAAACTTGAAGTTGGTAAGATGATTACAACGGCAAGTTACAGTAGCAAACCAGGTAAACAAGGAGGTTTCTGAAAACATACCTGTTGTGCCAACGGAGTTTTGGTTGGATCCTACAAACTTGAATGTTAGCAATCAATAAATAAAGTTTTGCAAGAGCCATAAGAAACTAACATCAAACTAGTAAAACTAACCAGTTTTGGCAACGTATTTAATTACACATGAACTAGTAAAACTAACAAGTTCTTGGCAACGTATTAAAGTAACAAGTCGGTACCGTTTACCATAAACACAGACATATATAAATTTCTTTGATGTAAGCAAAATGGTTCCAAAACAAATATAAGTTAAAAAGATGGTGTCCCTCATATAAACCTGACAGTTGTCTATCTATGAACATGCAAACATTACTAGTGCTACAAGTGATAACAGCAAACCATTTAAACAAACATGGTATCAGAACATAAATTACACGTGAATTCTGCTGCACCCTAGAAGTACATATGACCAGCTATCTACGTGCTTAAGTAGCTATTTAAGTTCAGGCAAACAGGTAATTCTTAACAGTAAGTATCAAACACATAGATAGACGCAGTCTGTAATAAGATTAATAGGCTATGGCATTATGTAATCAGTAGCAAACTAAATTAAGCCAAGCAACGTAATTGAACAATTTTGCAATAAGTGGCTAACTAAAATTCCGAGAAGCAGGTAACTAAACTTACGCTAGCTCTTTGTGCAGGCACACTCCAACTTCTTTTTCACTTACAAGGTTCTACAAAGGAGTCCATGGCATCAATTTCTTGGATACACAGTCCCAATACTTCTTTCTTTCCACACTGCATTGGTAAGTCAAATGGTTAATCTGGTAAGATGGTGCGTCCTTGATATGTTATATGAGGACGTGTAGTCAGACTAGTTGTAGCCACACACATCACACTGGCTTTTACTGTATATTTCATGTGATTACATTTGGCATACCGAGATCTAAGCAATCTACAATAGGATGAAAGACTGGCATCCTTCACATTATTGGCGAACTCAGTTCATAGAAACAAGCAATTCAACCATTCTGTGGGTAAATCAAAAGCACCACTTTAATATTTTTCACTACCCCAATCATACAGGCAAAAAGGGGTGACGCCACCGTAGGGGCTGGTATGGGCGGCCGCCTCGGGTGCCTGGAAAGTGCGCACCTAGTTTGAGTTGTCTAGGTTGGCCCAAGCTAGTTATGTTCATCCCAACACATGAGCGGGCAATGTAAAAAAATGAAGAAAAATGTTTCAATTTCGATGGGCCAATAACGTAAATGCAAGGAAGGCCCTATAGCAGGCTCGCGGCCCAAATGAGTGCCTCCCATATCGATCGATAGCAGGAAAAATCCCAATTCATTCCCTCCAGCCTCCAGTCTGGTTCGCTCCTAACCTAGCCGCTGCCGCTGGACAGACCAACACAACACTTCCTCGCTCCCTCGTTGGAGGGCAGTCGCCGGGCTTCAAGCGAATGGAAGGACAACAAGATGAAGATCCAGCCCTGGGTGTAGCGTGCGTGGGAGGTAGCGACAGCAGCACGAGCATGGCATCAAGCTTGCGCAAACGGACAGTCGCATCTTGCAAGAGCAGCATGCGCAACGAGCAGGTACATCACATCCCTGATTATATCTAATTCAACTGCTCAATTTCTGGCCAATAGTTAAACCTGACGGTGTTGTGAAACTGCTTGTACGTAGGGAATCTATGAGAAAATGAAACCAATTTCTGCTTATTTTATAACTCCCCCAATCAATAGTGAGCTGACTGAATCTGATGTATCTAATCAAGTTTCCGGTGCAAACATACAAGCTCATGTTGTTCTTGAGCCTGAAGTGTCTAATGAACAAACTGCTAATGAAGGATTTGATGCAAACATTTTACATGCTCCTGGTGATGAACATATAGTGTCTAATGAGGGATCTAATGCAAGCATTTTGCAAACTCCCATTGAAGGATTTAGTGTCTAATGATGATCTGCTATGTTGAGAGAGACATAGAGATTTGCAGGCATTGATGACAAGCAAATTATAGTACATTTTCATGGCTTCAGGAAACATCGAGGCCATCTACCAAAAAGTCCCCGTATTATGACAACGTAGCATAAATACTTTTCTAATCTGTTGTTTGAAACTATTGGCATACTTGTGCAGGATAGATATATTGATATGCAGTTTGCACACTGCTTATAGGTGCAATTACACTTCGATATTTTCATCCAGAGAATGAATAATTCAAGCAGGTACAGACCATGTTAGTAGTCCTTGTACACCATGTTGCATTTTGTGTTTTTGGTGCTTGCATCATTTAGTGATTTATAATCTAAACTACTTTGGATCATTAGCTGGGTTTCAAAGTGCATGTAGCTTCACATTTCTCAAGTTATGTCGATTTTTGGAGTGCAAGTGCCTTTGTATTTTTTAAGTTAAATGTTCTCCCCTGGTAACTTGAATTCGTGGATCTGCCACTGCACACAAATCATACACGCAGGCCGGTACGATTTAAATGAAATGCAGGGACTTACGCTAGCTCGTTGTACAGGCTCACTGCAGCTCTGCTTGCGCTTGCGATGTTCCATGTACAAGTCCATGTTACCACTTGCTTGGATGTGCAGGCCTTGTGCTCCTTGCATCCCCCTCTGCATTTTTGACACGGAGAATGGTTGATCAAATAAGAGGAATCGACCTTGCAGTTGTACCGGAGGACATATACTTACAAGGTTATACGGGTGTGCAGGATGTGTACCATATCCCGTAGCGCCGTCATGCTTCGCTAAAAAATGGTTTTGCTTGTTTCAGAGGATATCTCCAGAAGAAACAAGAGTTAAAGTCAGAGTTGCATAGGCGTGTAAGCTAAGAGAGCAGTGAAAGGATATCTAAACATCGTCGGAGTAATGCATAAGGGAGTGATGTGTGGATACCTAGTTCGGGCCGGCGTTTGGGCATGCTCGCCTAGCTAGAGTGTGGGTCACTTCAGAGCCGTTGAGCGTGATGCGCTGGCGTTTGCTGGCCGCGCACGGAAGCAGATCTAGAGTGGTAGCGGAGCGCTATGATGCGGTGGACGAGACTATTGGTGAAGCCCCAACGGCCTTGGGGGCAGAGGTGTGACGATGTGCTCGGTGAAGTAGCCCCAGTGAGGTGGGAGACGGCATCGGTGACGCACCTGATGCAGTGGAAGTTGGTGTCTGTGAGGCATGTCGGTTGCGGCGGCCGACGTTGTCGGTGGACCACCCGGTGCGGTGGACGAGGGCATAGATGAGGTAGCTCCGGTGCGGTGGTGAAGCGCGACCGTCGTCTTTGTCGTCGTCATCTGGCACAAAGGTGGGGAAAGAGACGAGACGAGGGGCGATTCGAACTTTGCTTGGGTTGGCGGTGAATTAAGGATTTGAGCAATCTGGGCGCGGAAGGGGACGGCGGAGAAGAGAGATTTTGCAGGGCTGGAATTGGGGTCGCCAGATATTTCAATCCGAAATGTGGAAGCGCGAACTTATTTTGTCGTCGTTCTTTTTTTGGGGGGGAGGGGGTGGGTGGCTGGGTGCTAAGCGTCCGTACGACATAGGCGACCACCACGACACAACCCAGGTCTGCCTGGTGCGCCTACATTTGACAATGCAAACGAATCTTCTTCCATTTGCAAACGAATCTGTATGTATTACCATGCCCGTGTTTTCCTTGCAAATAATTAGTTATTCGAAACAAGATACTATAAATTAATTAATGAGGAGTTATTTGAAAAAAAATCGAAACGGTATCCACGCTAACGTGTATTAGAGTGCGTGTCACATAATTAGTTATTTGAATTAGAGTGTGTGTCACATAGCAGTCTCCAATTCTAACGTGGATTTCGCATTTCACGTTATCCATGCTACTTTTTAATACAAATTCATATGTATATGATGAATACCATGGTAGTGAGAAAACTTTGGATGAATTCAAACATATGACCTACAAAGTAGCACAACAATCGAGTCAATGTCAACTTTTCCAAACCTAATATGGCACGAATTCGAAATAATTACCCATATGCATGGTCCTCTGTTCAAATCTTACAATGTACACATAATTGAAACATCGATATTAAGTCTCGTACTATCTACATTCAAATGTTGTTTTAGCCCCCCCACCCTCGACACACACGGTACATACTTCATGTATCGGTTAATCTTCCTCTCCTAACCACCTTAGGAAGCTATCGGTTTCCGACACACGTTCATTCTTTCTCTCCATGTTTCGATCTCTAACTCTCTCAACTACACAACCCCCTTTTTCCACTATGTTACCAAATGTATTTACCTCACACACCCGCCATTGCACCCCATGCTGAGCTCTCTCTCTCTCTCCCTCCCACCGTCTCTCGCTAGATACATGCATTGCCTATCTAGCCCCCAACCTCTCGTATGCACGCACGCATGTTGTCTATCTAGGTCACTACCTCGAGACTGTCTCACTCTTTCTTCCGCACATTGGGCCACACTCGCTCAATCTCGCTCTCTTTATCTCAGTCTCGATTAACCTCATTTTCTTTCACACACAAATGATATATCTCCCTGTTCGGGCCTTGATCGACACACTCTATACTCTCTCGTGCAGATTGTCTATCTAGGTTAGTCCATCCAAGTCGCCCCCACTCTTTCGACCTCATGGCGGGTTATGCTTGCTCAATCTCTCTCTCCCTCCCTCTCTCTCTCTCTCTCTCTCTCTCTCTTTGTATGTCTCGATTAACCTCGCTCTTTCTCGGACACAAACGATATATCTCCATGTTTGAGCCTAAATCAACATATTCATATTGTATACTCTCTCATGCACATTGTCTATCTAGGTCACTCTCTCCAACCCGTCTCACTCATTTGATCGTACGACGACCCACACTCGCTTAATCTCTCTCCCTTTATACATGTAATTGATTGACCTTGCTTCCTCCAACGCACAAAATATATCTACATGTATGTGGCTAGATCATCTCTCAAGCTCTATCTTACAGCCCTCACCCTTCCCAAAAGCTCAATCCGACAATATCTCTCCAGAGCATATATATCTTTTCAATGAATGTCGGACCACACTCACTTTGTCTCTCTATCTATATGTCTCTCGATTGACCTCACTTTCTCACGTCGTATCTTCCACACATTGAAGCTACCTCTCCATCCCTCGCAAAGCTGGAGCTATTTACATTGCGAGGGGGACTCCAACCTTGGATTAATTTGTGTAGGCATTTATTCCGGTGGGTTTAGATTATGTTTTCGTAGCATTCAGCCCACAAGTACTCCGAACACCGTTGCAACCCCCTCACCTGCCCCAATTGATTTCCCTCTGGCTCGGTCATCGCTCTCTCGCATGTCCTTTCTTGCCTTCAACGTCGCACCATGGTATTATTGCAAAAACTCTATTGTTCTCTTTAATGATTACAAATAAGCTACAAAACTACACACCAATAGTCCACCACTCCACCTCCACCTGGAATGGAACAAATTTCGACCCACAAATTAAAGTGCTACAAACTACACACCGAGGGTCCCACCTATCATGAAACAAATTTGGACGCATATACAAATTAAAAAATAAAGGACGAGGGTCGAACATGCGACCAGGGCCTGATACGTCTCCAACGTATCTATAATTTTTGATTGCTCCATGCTATTATATTATCTATTTTGGATGTTAACGGGCTTATTTTTACACTTTTATATTATTTTTGGGACTAACCTATTAACCGGAGGCCCAGCAAAAATTGCTGTTTTTTTGCCTCTTTTAGAGTTTCGCCGAAAAGGAATACCAAACGGAGTCCAAATGGAATGAAACCTTTAGGAGCGTGATTTTAGGAACAAATGTTATCCAGGGGACTTGGAGTGGACGTTAAGCAATCAACGAGGTAGCCACGAGGCAGGGGGCGTGCCCTCCACCCTCGTGGTTCCCTCATTGCTCCACCGACCTACTTCTTCCTCCTATATATATTGACATACCCCGAAAACAGCCAAGAGCACCAGGAAACCCTATTTCCACCGCCGCAACCTTCTGTACCCAAGAGATCCCATCTCGGGGCCTTTTTCGGAGCTCCGCCGGAGGGGGCATTGATCATGGAGGGCCTCTACATCAACTCCATGGCCCCTCCGATGATGTGTGAGTAGTTTACTTTAGACCTTCGGGTCCATAGCTAGTAGCTAGATGACTTCTTCTCTCTCTTTGGATCTCAATACAAAGTTCTCCTCGATTCTCTTGGAGATCTATTTAATGTAATCTTGTTTTGCGGTGTGTTTGTCGAGATCTGATGAATTGTGGGTTTATGATCAAGTTTATCTATGAACAATATTTGAATCTTCTCTCAATTCTTTTATGTATGATTGGTTTATCTTTGCAAGTCTATTTGAATTATCAATTTGGTTTGGCCTACTAGATTGATCTTTCTTGCAATGGGAGAAGTGCTTAGCTTTGGGTTCAATCTTGTGGTGCTCGATCCCCGTGACAGAAAGGGAAACGACACGTATTGTATTGTTGCCATCGAGGATAAAAAGCTGGGGTTTACATCATATTGCATGAGTTTATCCGTCTACATCATGTCATATTGCTTAAGGCGTTACTCTGTTCTTATGAACTTAATACTCTAGATGCGTGCTGGATAGCGGTCGATGTGTGGAGTAATAGTAGTAGATGCAGAATCGTTTCGGTCTACTTGTCTCGGACGTGATGCCTATATACATGATCATGCCTAGATATTCTCATAACTATTCGCTTTTCTATCAATTGCTCGATAGTAATTTGTTCACCCACCGTAATACTTATGCTATCTTGAGATAAGCCACTAGTGAAACCTATGACCCCCAGGTCTATTTTCCATCATACAAGTTTCCAATCTATTTTATTTTGCAATCTTTACTTTCAATCTATATCATAAAAATACCAAAAATATTTATCTTATTATCATCTCTATCATATCTCACTCTTGCAAGTGGCCGTGAAGGGATTGACAACCCCTTTATCGCGTTATTTGCGAGGTTCTTATTTGTTTGTGTAGGTACGAGGTGACTCGCGCGTGGTCTCCTACTGGATTGATACATTGGTTCTCAAAAACTGAGGGAAATACTTACGTTGTTTTACTGCATCACCCTTTCCTCTTCAAGGGAAAACCAACGCAGTGCTCAAGAGGTAGCAAGAAGGATTTCTAGCGCCGTTGCCGGGGAGATCTATGCCAAGTCAAGACATACCAAGTACCCATCACAACTCTTATCCTTCGCATTACATTATTTGCCATTTGCCTCTCGTTTTCCTCTCCCCCACTTCACCCTTACCGTTTTATTAGCCTTTTTTCCGTCCACCTCCTTCCCGTATGTATCTTTCTTTGTGTTTCCATGTGCCTTATATTTTCTTGCATCTTTTCTTGCTAAAATCTATTGATATGGATCCACTTAAAGTGTTCTACTTGGATCATCTTTGATCCTTATGCGCTCGTGCTGAAACCCCAGCTAGCCTAGTTGATGGGAAATCTTTATATGAGCATGCTCATTTTGTGCCTCACCGTTTGTCTGAAAAGGGAGACACTTATGGAATCAAATAAACAGATTGCTGTGTTATGCTTGGAATCTTTGTGAAATTTGTGATTTTGGTTGTTGCTCTAAGAACCCTAAAAAACACCTCCCCTACCTATGTAAGTTTAATGATAATGAAATCTTATCTTCTTATGCAAAGGGTGTTTATAGTTACTACAATATCGAACAAATAGAAGAATTTGTTGATTTTAAGGGTACTTATAAAGCTGCTTCTTTGGTTGAAAAGTATGATGTTACTCTCTACGAATCTATTTTTTTTTGACATACTTAAGTATTTCTATGAAAACTATGCTCATAATGTCTATGTCAAAAATTTATTGAAAGAATGACCGTTGCTTCGGAAGAAAATAATGATATGCATGAATTTATAGATAATTATGATTCCGATGATTTGATTGAAATATCCCTTGATGAACATGATGCTTGCTATTCTTGTGGCCATGATGCCAATATTTATGAAGATGAATTTGCTATAGTTCCTTATGTTAAACATGAGATCATTGCTATTGCACCCATACTTGATAGTTCCTTTGATAAAATGCATGATTGCAATGATGTAATTATGAATTCTCTTAATGTAAATTGTGTTAATGATATCCAAAACCTCAAGCTTGCGGATGCTAGTTTTGCTATGACTACTATTTGTTGCAATGATCATGATTGGGGTGATTCTTCTTATGATCTTGAAAATTTATTTAAGCCCCATGATGAATATAAGATTGATAATAATGTTTGCAATATTTAAAGTGGGTTTGGAAGAGTGTCAACTTTAGATCCCACATATTTGTAGAATGTTCAATCTTATGAAATTTTTGATAAAAGTGGGTTTGGAGAGGTCATGACTTTAGTTAATGTTAATCCCACTATTTTGGAAGAGTGTCAACTTTGCATGCATGTGGATCATGTTGAAAATATTTTATGTGATAGCTATTTTGTTGAACTTTCTTATGATCCCACATGTAATTATTATGATATAGGAAAATATGATTGGAGAAATTTTCATGTTACTAAATTACCTGTCGTTATGTTGAGATTGCTGTTGTTTCTTTCCGCTTCCTTGCATATGCTAGTTTTTGCTTGCCTTGATAATTTGTTTGATTATAAAATACCTATGCATAGGAAGTATGTTAGACTTAAGTGTGTTTGTCACATGCTCTATGATGCTCTCTTTGTGTTTCAATTACTATCTTTCATGTGAGCATCATTGAAATCATCAATGCCTAGCTAGGGGCGTTAAACGATAGCGCTTGTTGGGAGGCAACCCAATTTTATTTTTATTCATTGCTTTTGTTCCTGTTTAGTAATAAATAATTTATATGGCCTCTGTTTTGGTTGTGTGTTTTGTGTTTAATTAGTGTTTGTGCCAAGTAGAACAGTTGGGAAGACTTGGGGAAAGTCTTTTTGATCATGCTGTAAAAACAGAAACTTTAGCGCTCATGCAAATTGCTGCCATTTTTTATTGGAGAGTGCTATTTAGTTAATTCTTTTTGAAGATGATTAATAGATAAATTAATCACGTCCAGCAATTTATTTCAGAATTTTTGGGGTTCCATATGTTTGCATTAGTTACAGATTACTACAGACTGTTCTGTTTTTGACAGATTCTGTTTTTGTGTGTTGTTTGCTTATTTTGATGAATCTATGGCTAGTAAAAGAGTTTATAAACCATAGAGAAGTTTTAATACAGTAGGTTTAACACCAATATAAATAAAGAATGATTTCATTACAGTACCTTGAAGTGGTGTTTTGTTTTCTTTCGCTAACGGAGCTCACGAGATTTTCTGTTAAGTTTTGTGTTGTGAAGTTTTCAAGTTTAGGGTAAGGATTTGATGGATTATGGAACAAGGAGTGGCAAGAGCCTAATCTTGGGGATTCCCAAGGCACCCCAAGGTAAAATACAAGGACACCAAAAAGCCTAAGCTTGGGGATGCCCCGGAAGGCATCCCCTCTTTTGTCTTTGTTCATCGGTAACTTTACTTGGAGCTATTTTTTTATTCGCCACATGATATGTGTTTTGCTTGGAGCGTCTTGTATGATTTGAGTATTTGCTTTTTATTTTACCACAATCATCCTTTCTGTAAACACCTTTTTAGATAGACACACATGAATGGGAATTTATTAGAATACTCTATGTGCTTCACTTATATCTTTTGAGCTATATAGTTTTTGCTCTAGTGCTTCACTTATATCTTTTAGAGCACAGTGGTGGTTTTATTTTATAGAAATAATTGATCTCTCATGCTTCACTTATATTATTTTGAGAGTCCTTTAGAACAACATGGCAATTTTCTTTTAGGCATAATAATAAGCTTTCATATAAGTGCATTGAATACTAAGAGAAGTTTGATACTTGATGATTGTTTTGAGATATGGAGAGAGTGATATCAAAGTTGTGCTAGTTGATTAGTTGTGAATTTGAGAAATACTTGTGTTGAAGTTTGCAAGTCCCATAGCATGCATGTATGGTAAATGTTGTGTAACAAATTTGAAACATGAGGAGTTATTTGATTGTCTTCCTTATGAGTGGCGGTCGAGGACGAGCGATGGTCTTTTCCTACCAATCTACCCCCTCGGAGCATGCGCGTAATACTTGGTTTTTGATGACTTGTAGATTTTTGCAATAAGTATGTGAGTTATTTATGACTAATGTTGAGTCCATGGATTATACGCACTCTCACCCTTCCATCATTGCTAGCCTCTTCATTACTGTGCATTGCCCTTTCTCACCTTGAGAGTTGGTGCAAACTTCGCCGGTGCATCCAAACCCCGTGATATGATACGCTCTATCACACATAAACCTCCTTATATCTTCCTCAAAACAACCACCATACCTACCTATTATGGCATTTCCATAGCCATTCCGAGATATATTGCCATGCAACTTTCCACCGTTCTGTTTATTGTGACATGCATCATCATTGTCATATTGCCTTGCATGATCATGTAGTTGACATCATATTTGTGGAAAAGCCACCGTTCATAATTCTTTCATACATGTCACTCATGAGTCATTCCCGGTACACCGCCGGAGGCATTCATATAGAGTCATATCTTGTTCTAGTATCGAGTTGTAATCATTGAGTTGTAAAAAAATAGAAGTGTGATGATCATCATTAATAGATCATTGTCCCAATAAAAAAATAAAAAGAGAAAGGCCAAATAAAAAAAGAAGGCCCAGAAAAAATAAAAAAAATAAAAAGGGGCAATGCTACTATCCTTTTTTTCCACACTTGTGCTTCAAGGTAGCACCATGATCTTTATAATAGGGAGTCTCTTGTTTTGTCGTTTTCATATACTAGTGGGAATTTTTCATTATAGAACTTGGCTTGTATATTCCAACAACGGGCCTCCTCAAGTGCCCTAGGTCTTCGTGAGCAAGCAAGTTGGATGCACACCCACTTAGTTTCTTTTGTTGAGCTTTCGTACATTTATAGCTCTAGTGCATCCGTTGCATGGCAATCCCTACTCCTTGCATTGACATCAATTGATGGGCATCTTCCTAGCCCATTGATCAGCAGCTTCAATGTGAGACTTTATCCTTTTTCGTCTTTTCCTCATAACCCCCTTCATTATATTATATTCCACCCATAGTGCTATATCCATGGCTCACGCTCATGTATTGTGTGAAAGTTGAAAAAAGTTTGAGATTACTAAAGTGTGAAACAATTGCTTGGCTTGTCATCGGGGTTGTGCATGACCAGAGCATTCTTGTGTGACGAAAATGGAGCATAACCAAACTATATGATTTTGTAGGGATGGACTTTCTTTGCCCATGTTATTTTGAGAAGACATAATTGCTTAATTAGTATGCTTGAAGTATTATTATTTTTATGTCAATATGAAACTTTGAATCTTTAGGATCTGAACATTCATGCCACAATAAAGAAAAATTACATTGAGAAATATGTTAGGAAGCATTCCACATCAGAAATTCTGTTTTTATCATTTACCTACTCGAGGACGAGCAGGAATTAAGCTTGGGGATGCTTGATACGTCTCCAACATATCTATAATTTTTGATTGCTTCATGCTATTATATTATCTATTTTGGATGTTAATGGGCTTATTTTTACACTTTTATATTATTTTTGGGACTAACCTATTAACCGGACGCCCAGCCCAAATTGCTGTTTTTTTGCTTATTTTAGAGTTTCGCCGAAAAGGAATATCAAACGGAGTCCAAACGGAATGAAACCTTCGGGAGCGTGATTTTTTTGGAACAAACGTGATCCAGGGGACTTGGAGTGGACGTCAAGCAATCAACGAGGTGGCCACGAGGCAGGGGGTGGGCCCACCCCCTGGGCGCGCCCTCCACCCTCATGGGCCCCTGATTGCTCCACCGACCAACTTCTTCCTCCTATATATATTGACATACCCTGAAAACAGCCAGGAGCACCATGAAACCCTATTTCCACCACCGCAACCTTCTGTACCCATGAGATCCCAACTTGGGGCCTTTTCCAGAGCTCCGTCGGAGGGGGCATTGATCACAGTGGGCCTCTACATCAACTCCATGGCCCCTCCGATGATGTGTGAGTATTTTACTTCAGACCTTCGGGTCCATAGCTAGTCTCTAGATGGCTTCTTCTCTCTCTTTGGATCTCAATACAAAGTTCTCCTCGATTCTCTTGGAGATCTATTTGATGTAATCTTCTTTTGCGGTGTGTTTGTCGAGATCTAATGAATTGTGGGTTTATGACAAAGTTTATCTATGAACAATATTTGAATCTTCTCTGAATTCTTTTATGTATGATTGGTTTATCTTTGCAAGTCTCTTCGGATTATCAGTTTGGTTTGGCCTACTAGATTGATCTTTCTTGCAATGGGAGAAGTGCTTAGCTTTGGGTTCAATCTTGCGGTGCTCGATCCCAGTGACAGAAAGGGAAACGACATGTATTGTATTGTTGCCATCGAGGATAAAAAGATGGGGTTTACATCATATTGCATGAGTTTATCCCTTTACATCATGTCATCTTGCTTAAGGCGTTACTCTGTTCTTATGAACTTAATACTCTAGATGCATGCTGGATAGCGGTCGATGTGTGGAGTAATAGTAGTAGATGCAGAATCGTTTCGGTCTACTTGTCTCGGACGTGATGCCTATATACATGATCATGCCTAGATATTTATTCACTTTTCTATCAATTGCTCAACAATAATTCGTTCACCCACCATAATAGTTATGCTATCTTGAGAGAAGCCACTAGTGAAACCTATGGCCCCCGAGTCTATTTTCCATCATACAAGTTTCTAATCTATTTTATTTTGCAATCTTTACTTTCAATCTATATCATAAAAATACCAAAAATATTTATCTTATTATCATCTCTATCAGATCTCACTCTTGCAAGTGGCCGTGAAGGGATTGACAACCCCTTTATCGCGTTGGTTGCGAGGTTCTTATTTGTTTGTGTAGGTACGAGGTGACTCACGCGTGGTCTCCTACTGGATTGATACCTTGGTTCTCAAAAACTGAGGGAAATACTTACGCTACTTTACTGCATCACCCTTTTCTCTTCAAGGGAGAACCAACGCAGTGCTCAAGAGGTAGCAAGGCCTTCAACCCGCACGTCAATACACTGGTGCACGTCTATCCTAATCAAACGGTTTTACCCCTTTCCACGACGACATTTGGAACCGTCGCCAAGTGAGTGTGTGCGATAGGGTGTTCTTCCCACATGACCCAAAAATCGTCGGGGATAGGCCCTCCTGGGACCCAGGCTGGGGCCGTGTGTGATCGGGCGAGGCATCGAAACCCAATCATTTCCGTAGGTATGTACATCCCACACGGTAATCCGAGAAAATCATTTCCGTAGGTATGTACATCCCACACGGTAATCCAAGAAAATCATTTCCGTAGGTATGTACATCCCACACGGTGAATCCCAGAAAAATATTTTTGTTCGTATGTATATCACACATAGTCAATCCAAGGAATATGTTTTCATTCTTATGTACATCCCACACAGTCAATCCAGGGAAAACATTTCCGTCCGGATGTACATCCCACACGGTTTTATGTACACGCTCATGTGTGAAAGGTGTTACTATCACACATGCTCTGCTTTGGTTAACTGTTTGCTTTCATTAACTACATCACACACGATTTGATGTAGAAAATTGTGTGGTATTGGGCTATCCATCGCAAGCACTTTTACTGCTAGAACTGTTTGCAAAGGTCCATGACCGTCTGTTCTATTTTTATTTTTGCCTATAATTTATTATTCTAATTGGAAATTTTGAAATACGAAACGTGCAATTCAAATTCTCAGCACAATGGTTCAACAACGAATCCATAAATAAAATTGCCAGTACAATATGTTTAGTAATTACAGGATTAGGCAGCAATTAACTATGATGAACTGCAGTATTTAAAGGCAGTAAAGGTGAAGTGGCAAGTGAAAATCATTTTGACTGTCGACGGTGTTGAAGAAGCGGAATGCCCATAATGTGCCTTCCTGCATGCCATTGGCACGAACCACTTTTGTCCAACCCCTTGTGATGATTGCCCGCCCATCCTTCACCGCCTTCAGGAAGACTTCTAGAGCATTATCATGGTAGCATGAATTATATACTTTAACCTTAGTTGCCTCCACTCTAGTCATGTAGTTTGCAAGGTAATCATCAGTAAATAGCTTCGGAAACCACTGACAAGAGAAAAATATCAGATACTGAGGTCTAATAGAGTAACTTTTTGTGGGCAGGGGAAAAGGCAACACATTACTTACCATCCTAAAGTTCACTGTTGTCTTCGACAAAGTGTAAATAAAGAGCTTAATTCCAATCACTTGTTTCTTTCGCCTAACAATCTTTCTTAGTTTCCTCACTTGACGCTTGTTCATGAATATCTCATTTCCCCATATGCAAAAGGGATCGAAGCATGGATCAGTACCCCTCATATATGTACCTACCAGCAACCAGTAAATGTTAGAAGCTAAACTGAGATTACACAAATGATGTAAAATACAACTACCTATGTTCCTAAGTATAAGTATTTTTTTAGATTTCAATATGAACTACATACGGATGTATATAGAATTATAGATATAGTTTAGATTAGAATCTAGATTCACTCATTTTGCTCCTTATGTAGTCTATATTGGAATCTCTAAAAATACTTATATTTAGGAATAGATGGTGTACAAGACATGGGATGCAGCTAACCTCGACGGCAAACAACAACATCGCCCATTGTAGCCATGTGTAAGTACATGGAAAGCCAATGTTAACTACAACAGGGTTAACATCCACCAAAAAGAGCAAATGGTAATAAAACGGCATCATCTGTAGTGATATCTTCATTTCGAAAGAGTATGTAACACCCACGATACAGCTATATCTCCCACGTGTCGGAGCACGACTTAGAGGCATAACCGCATTGTAGGCAATGTCGCAAGAGGGGTAATCTTTACACATCCCATGTACTAAATAAGAAAGAGGTACAGAGTTGGCTTACAATCGCCACTTCACACAAAACATAAATATAGCATTACAATCATCCAGATACAAACAAGGTCCGACTACGGAACCAAAATAAAGACAACCCCAAATGCATAAGATCCCCGATCGCCCCAACTGGGCTCCACTACTGATCGTCTGGAAAGGAAACGTAGTATTGTCCTGAGTCCTCATCGAACTCCCACTTGAGTTCAGTCGCATCGCCTGGAATGGAATCATCGGCACCTGCATCTGGTTTATTGAAGTAATCTGTGAGTCACGGGGACTCAGCAATCTCACACCCTCGTGATCAATACTATTTAAGCTTATGGGTAGGGAAAAGGTATGAGGTGGAGCTGCAGCAAGAACTAGCATATATGGTGGCTAACATACGCAAATGAGAGCGAGAAGAGAAGGCAAAGCACGCTCGAGAATCTATGATCAAGAAGTGATCCTAGAACTACTTACGTTCAAGCATAACCCGAGACCATGTTCTCTTCCCGGACTCCGCCGAAAAGAGACCATCACGGCTACACATGCTGTTGATCCATTTTAATTAAGTTAAGTTTCAGGTTTTCCACAACCGGACATTAACAAATCCCCATCTGCCCATAACCGTGGGCACGGCTTTCGAAAGTTCAAATCCCTGCAGGGGTGTCCCAACTTAGCCCATCACAAGCTCTCACGGTCAACGAAGGATATTCCTTCTCCCAGGACGGCCCGATCAGACTGGGAATCCCGGTTACAAGACATCTTGACAAAGGTAAAACTAAACCAGCAAAACCACCCGATATGCCGCAAATCCCGATAGGAGTCGCACGTATCTCGTTCTCAGGGCACACCGGATGATACATCCTACGAGTAAAACCAACCCTCAAGTTGCCCCGAGGTGGCCCCGTAGTCTACTCGTTTCGGACCAACACTCAGAGGAGCACTGGCCCGGGCGGGGGGGGGGGGGGGGGTTAAAATAAAGATGACCCTTGAGTCCGCGGAACCCAAGGGAAAAAGGTTAGGTGGCAAATGGTAAAACCAAGGTTGGGACTTGCTGGAGGAGTTTTATTCAAGGCGAACTATCAAGGGGTTCCCATTATAACCCAACCGCTTAAGGAATGCAAAATCAAGGAACATAACACCGGTATGATGGAAACTAGGGCGGCGAGAGTGGAACAAAACACCAGGCATAAGGCCGAGCCTTCCACCCTTTGCCAAGTATATAGATGCATTGAAGTAAACAAGATATAATAGTGATATCCCAACAATAATCATGTTCCAACAAGGAACAAACTCCAATCTTCACCTGCAACTAGCAACGCTATAAGAGGGGCTGAGCAAAGCGGTAACATAGCCAAACAACGGTTTGCTAGGACAAGGTGGGTTAGAGGTTTGACATGGCAATATGGGAGGCATGATAAAGCATGTGGTAGGTATCGAGGCATAGGCATAGCAAAAGAGCGAGCAACTAGCAAGCCAAGATAGAAGTGATTCCGAGGGTATGGTCATCTTGCCTGGAAAGTTCTCCGAGTTGACGTAAGCTTGATCCTCGTAAGCATACTCAACGGGTTCCTCGATCATGTACTCGTCTCCCGGCTCTACCCAAAGCAAGAACACAAGCAAAGGGAGACACAATCAACCACGGTGCAATGCGCAAGCAACATGATGCAAAACATGGCATGATATGCGGGGTGTGATATGCAATGCATATGCGTGCTCCGGAAGGAAAAGATTTAACCAGGCCTCAACTTGGCAAACCAAGAGTGCCGCTGGAAAGATGATTTGATTTCAGTCGAAATTGATATAAAGATCACCGGAATCGGATGCACGGTTTGCAAATGGCAAGCAAAACAATAATGGCACTATTCTGCGATTAACCGCACGATGCCATCTAAGTGCATCAAGAAAAATAAGCTACTGCACTCTAACATAGCAACAAAGCACATGGTAGTGATCCACTCAAGATGCTTGACAAAAGATGAAACCTGAGCTACGGCTAAATCACACAATAGCAGGTTCAAACAAGCATGGCAAAAGTGCAAAAGAAATCAGGTTCACAGACTTAGTGAAAATAACAACATGTCAGGATTTAACATCGGGAAGCAATGTTTAGAGCAAGATAACTGTCGGAGTAATGGGCCACGGGTAGGCTAACCCATGCCCAGAACCTTTCAAGACATTGGGGCAGGCTGCACCGCTCAAGACCCCAGGACGAAGAGCCGCCTTCTGAGAGTTGGCTGCGAGGCAGCCGACTGCCCACTCGCGGCCGAGTCCCGAGGACGACTTCAGGATGAGCCGACTCCTGACTGGCGACTTCCAGAGAAGCCGGCCATGGGGAGTCGGCCCGCGACGCCAACAACCCCCATGCCCTCATAAAGAGGGACGGGACGGGGAGTGGCCACAGTAAGGTCCACTCCCACCCTTTTCCAAGGGCAGGCGTGGCCACAGTACGACGTACCCGCGGAGATCTCCGCCCGGTGCGACACTGTTGCCATGCCGGCCCTGACATTAGCCCCAGTGGGAGGAGTCCTGTGCCCACGACGGCCTGCAGGTACGACCCAGGGACGATGGCTCCCACCAGTCGGCGGGCGTACGGAAGATGGCGAGAGCGCCACCGGTCGGCCCAGTTGGGAGTCGACCCCCAGGAGTCGGCCGGCCCCTCCCACGAGCCCCACGCGCCGTTAACCAGACGCGACAGGGAGTGGCCACAGTGATCGCCCACCAGACGGCGGAGCTGTCGCCATGACCCCATGACCGAGCCCACGTCATTAGAGGCATGGCTACAGTAATCTACAGCCGGCAAGACCCGCCCGCGGAGGACGCGACATGTCGGTTCCGTACCGAGCCAGTCGGTGGGGCCCACCAGTCGGTGGGGCCCACCAGTCGGCGGGCCCCAGGAGTCGGCGGATAAGATGGCGGCCAGAGAGACTGACGGCTGGGCCCGCGTCCAGCCGGATTACCATTGTACCCCTGTGGGGTAGGCCTATATAAACCCCCCAGGGCACCCATGCAAAGGGTTGGAATCCATTAGCACTAGACCAGATCATATAGGAAGGAGAGAGCTAGCCTTGCCTTCTCCTACCTCTAGGAAATGGCTCAAGGAGCAACCGTGTACACGCTTTGCCATACTGATCATGCGGAGACCCCGCAGAGCAGCAGTAGGGGTATTATCTCCACAGAGAGCCCCAAAGCTGGGTAAGATTCGCCGGCGTGCATGCCTTCGCCTTATCCCATTTCCAGGCACCGGCGACGTTCTACTCGCTCCCACCATGATAATCCATCCTTTGGCATATGTCACACCCAACCCCCGACATTTGGCGCCCACCGTGGGGCCAGGTGCACCGTCGTCCAGAGACCTGCTCTGGACGGGAACCCTTTTTCTCCCTGGCGAGCGCAGCCAGCCCAGAACGCCAGACGAAGTTTGCGCCGACGCACTGCACGGTGCAGAGAGCGCCTGCGTAGCCAGCTGCCTCGCCGATCTTGTCGGCGAGGTTCGCCTCTCCGACGAGCCTGCATCTGATGTAGGCACGGGCGGCCCCGAGAGCCTCCTCGCGGGCCTCCTTGACCAACTCCACGTCGCCGGCGAGCCTACCGTGGACTTGGCGTCTGTAGGCTCCACCGACCCGATGCTGGTCGACTCCGACACCGCGTCGCTCGACGCGTTCCCCACCAATGTGGTGGTCTATGATGAGCCGCTCCCTCACGCGGAGAGCGACGGAAGCACCGTCACAGAGGTGCTCGTCATCGGTCATGACGAGCATCCCGACGGAGGAGCGCATGACCCACTTGGCGCGGCACTGCAAGACCTGACCGTGCCCATTCCGGAAGGCGCTGACGCAGAGACGTTGGAGGTGCACCGCTTTCAGCTTGTCGAAGGCGCGAAGAAGCTGGCTAGCATGAGACGCTTGTCAGAAGCCTACCAGCGTGAGATGGATCGCGCTGTAGGTGGCTCGCCATCCCCAACTGGGCCCAGCCGCCTAGGCGCGGTCCAGCAGCGCGGCGTGGCCATCGCCAACCTATTCGGGGCAAATCACCCTGTGCACGCCACGCCTGCGGAGAACATTTGAGCTGCCCAGGCGGCGACGGACGAGCTGGACAACTTCGAGGGTGAAGAGCGCCGCCTGCTGGCGGAGCGAGTCCAGCGGCTCCTCGACGCGGCTGCCGCGCAGAACAAGGCCGGCTGCCGCACAGAGGTGCCACAGCGACAAAACGACGACCCGCCTCCACGCCGAGACCAAGGCGCGACGTCTCGGACGCCGACTGGCGGCGCCCGAGGAAAGAAGGACAAGGATCCGGCTGTCAGCCGCAGTCGGACTCGCATTACCATAGAGCGCGACCAAGACGGCCGCCCAAGAGCAGTAGAACGAAGGGACGACTATCCGCCTCCTCCTCCTCACAAGGAAAGGCAAGTCTCCCCGCCGCCTGTTGACCATACGACTCTCGGCGACCGCCTTGGCCGCCGAGAGGGAGTCGGAGAAAACGACGCCCGCCACCGGATCGACCGACTTCACCGATCCCTGGCGCTGGAAGAAGAAGACGAGTTGGGTACGCCTTGTTTCGGGCCCCGCATTCGAGACGAGCCCTTTCCCAAAGGGTTCACGCTCCCAAGAGACACGCCCAAGTACACCGGCTTCGTGAAGCTGGAGGACTGGCTGGTTGACTACTCCACGGCCGTCAACATAGCGAACGGCAACAAGCGTGTTGCCGTAAAATACGTTCCGCTCATGCTCCAGGGCACGACCCGGACATGGCTGAATAGCCTGAAGCCCCGCAACATCAACAGCTGGGTCGATTTCACCGATGCATTCGTCCGCAACTTCACAAGCACGTACAAGCGTCCTCCCAAGCCTCGTCAGCTTTCCTTGTGCGTGCAAGGCCCCAACGAGTCGACTCGCGACTACCTCACGCGTTGGGCCGAGCTCCGGAACTCTGTGAGGGCGTGCACGAGGTGCAGGCTATCGAGTACTTCACCGCCGGGTGCGGAGAAGGCACCCTCCTCAAGCACAAGCTCCTTTGTGACGAGCCAGAAACCCTCGACGAGCTGCTGATCATAGCAGACAAGTATGCCACGGCCGACTCCTCCATGAAGGCGGAGATTCAAGTTAGTGCGACTGGCAAAGTGGCCCCTTAGGCTCCTAGAACTCCGGTTGGAGATGCCAGTCGACGACAACAGCAGAGCGACCACAAGCGCAAGGCCCCACAGCCGGCTTCCAGCAGCCGGCAGGTGGCGACAGTCGAAGACCAGCAGCCGAAAGGGCAGCCTCCACCCAAGTGACAGAAAGGCGGCAAGCCCAACTGGTTGCCGACTTTCTCATACGAGCAGACTCTGGATGGTCCTTGCAAGTTCCATAGCGGCGCGAAGCCGTCGAATCACACCACCTGGAAGTGCCACTGGCTCACCAAGATCGCCAAAGGAGATGGCCTCCTGCCTCCCCTGCCTGCTGGGCAGCCGCCTCCGCCCCAGCAGCCGACTGCCAGGCCAGTCGGCGCAGTACAAGACGAGTACCCCAAAGAGCATAGAGCCTACGTGGTATTTACCAGCATGGCTGATGATCGACGCAGCAGGCGGCTGCAGCAGCAAGAGGTGAACGCAGTAGCATCCGAGACACAATAATTCATGCACTGGTCCGAGAAGCCTATCAGCTGGAGCAGAGCTGATCACCCAGAGGTGATGCCGAGTCCGGGCTCTTATGCCTTGGTCTTGGATGCCACCTTTGCCACGGATAGACGAGCTGCTCGTTTCTCGCGAGTTCTGATAGACGGGGGCAGCAACATCAACATCCTGTACAAGGACACCATGGATAAGTTGGGAATCGAGCAAAGATAGCTTTAGAACAGCCAGACTGTGTTCCACGACATTGTTCCTAGCCTTTCCCGCTCACCAATCGGCAAGATCCTGATTGAAGTCCTCTGTGGAGACAAAGATCACTTCCGCCGAGAGTCAGTTTGGTTTTAGGTGGTGGATCTCGAGAGCCCATACCATGCACTACTTGGCCGACCCGCCTTGGCCAAGTTCATGGCGGTCCCCCACTACACCTACCTCAAGATGAAGATGCCTAGTTCCAAGGGGATTCTGACCGTAGCCGGCGACTACCGGAAGTCGTCTGCCTGTGTGGCTGAGAGTAGTCGGTTGGCCAAGTCCCTGGTGATCGCGGCCGAGAAGCGGCTCCTTGACCGGGTTGTGGCGATGGCCGGCAAGCAGCTAGAGGTGTCGCCTAACCCCAAGGAGTCGGAGGCTGAGGGTTCGTTCAAGCCGGCCAAAGAGACAAAGAAGATACCCTTGGATCCGGAGCACCCAGAGAGGTACGCTGTCGTAGGCGCAAACCTCGACAGCAAATAGGAAGGCGAGCTCGTCGATTTCCTCCGTGAGAATCGGGACATCTTCGCATGGTCCCCCAAAGACATGCCAGGTGTACCGACGGAATTCGCCGAGCACAAGTTACATGTCCGATCTGATGCAAAGCCAGTCAGGCAGCCCTTGCGCCGCCTATCAGAAGAAAAGAGAAGAGTTGTCGGAGAAGAGATAGCCCGACTCCTAGCAGCCGGCTTCATTATGGAAGTATTCTTTCCAGAGTGGCTAGCCAACCCGGTCCTGGTACTGAAGAAGAACAAGCAGTGGCGAATGTGTATTGACTACACAAGCCTCAACAAGGCTTGCCCCAAGGACCCGTTTGCTTTGCCAAGAATTGATCAGGTGATAGACTCCACAGCCGGATGCGAGCTGTTGAGCTTCTTGGATGCATATTCAGGATATCACCAGATCAAGCTGAACCTGGCTGATAGACTGAAGACCGCCTTCATCACACCGTTTGGAGCCTTCTGCTACCTGACCATGACGTTTGGCTTGAGGAATGCCAGCGCCACCTTTCAGCGTTGCATGTAGAAATGCCTCCTCAAGCAACTCGGAAGAAACGCCCACGTTTACGTGGACGATGTGGTGGTGAAGACGAAGAAGCATGGAACACTGCTGGAAGACCTCAAGGAGACCTTTGAGAACCTGCGCCGATTCCAGATCAAGCTCAACCCTGAGAAGTGTGTCTTCAGAGTACCAGCCGGCCAACTCCTTGGCTTCCTGGTCTCTGAACGCGGCATAGAGTGCAACCCTGTAAAGATCAAGGACATTGAGAGGATGGAGGTACCCAGCCGACTACTGGACGTGCAAAAATTCACTGGCTGCTTGGCATCCGTCAGCCGATTCATCAGTCGGCTAGGCGAGAAAGCTGTCCCCTTATACCAGCTCATGAAGAAGACCACTTTTTTTGAGTGGAACCACAAGGCGGACGAAGATTTTCTCCAGTTGAAGAAGATGTTGACTACTCCACCCGTTCTGGCGGCTCCGACTCCAAAGGAGCCCATGCTCCTGTACATCGCCGCCACCAGCCGGGTAGTCAGCACAGTCATTGTAGTGGAACGCAAGGAGGAAGGCAAGGCACTACCTGTCCAGAGACCGGTATATTACCTGAGCGAAGTGTTGTCGACCTCCAAGCAGAACTACCCCCACTACCAGAAGATGTGCTATGGCGTGCACTTTGCCGCCAAGAAGTTGAAGCCTTACTTTCAAGAGCATCCAATCACTGTGGTCTGCACGGCCCCACTTGCCGAGATCATCGGAAGCCGAGATGCTTCTGGCCGAGTGGCCAAATGGGCCATAGAGCTGGCTCCCTACACCATCTACTACCAGCCCCGCACCGCCATCAAGTCACAAGCACTGGCCGACTTCCTCGTCGACTGGGCCGAGACCCAGTACCTACCACCAGCGCCCGACTCCACCCATTGGCGGATGCATTTCGACGGCTCCAAGATGCGCACCGGCTTGGGAGCCGGCGTTGTCCTCACTTCTCCTAAGGGCGACAAGCTCAAATACGCACTGCAAATCCACTTTGCCGCCTCCAACAACGTCGCCGAATATGAGGCGCTCATTCACGGGCTCCGGCTTGCCAAAGAACTTGGCATTCGCCAGATCCTGTGTTATGGCGACTCCGACTTAGTGGTCCAGCAGTCGTCTGGCGACTGGGATGCCAAAGATGCAAACATGGCGAGTTACCGTTTCCTCGTGCAGCAACTCAGTGGATATTTCGAGGGGTGCGAGTTCCTCCATGTGCCAAGAAGCGACAACGACCAAGCAGATACCCTGGCACGAATCGGCTCCACCCGCCAAGCAATACCATCTGGCGTCGCCCTTCAACGCCTCCTCAAGCTGTCTGGCAAGCCTTCACCAGAATCAGACTACATCTTTGTGCCGGCTCCTCCTAAAGAAGTCGGATCCGACTCCAGAGCTCCCACAGACGGTACGAGGATTTTGGCAGATGACTCCAAAGCTGCCACAGTCGAAGCCGGCCCAAGGACTACAGAACCCGGCCCGGAGATTGCGGCGGCCAGCCCGAAGACTTCATAATTTGGCCCGAGGGCTGCACCAGTCGGCCCGGGGACTTCATTAATCCAGCAAGCGGTTGCTGACTCCAGCCCGCCGCCTCCCAGCCCAGCCGCCCTCATCCAAGTCGCAGTTCTGGCAGTCGAAGAAATAGCAGCACCCTCATGGGCCTAGCCCATCCTCAAATTCCTGGTGAGCAAAGAGCTGCCGACTGATGGGATCTTAGCTCGGCAAGTACAACGCTGAGCGGCAGCCTACACCATAGTCAACAGAGAGCTGGTCAGGCGCAGCGTCACTGGTGTCTACCAGTGCTGCATAGAGCCAGAGCAAGGCCAAGCAATTCTCAAAGACATCCATCAAGGCGAGTGCGGCCACCATGCGGCTTCAAGAGCACTCGTCGCCAAAGTCGTCCGACACGGTTTCTTTTGGCCAACGGCCTTAGAAGAGGCCAAGGAATTGGTCCAAAAATGCAAAGGGTGCCAGAAGTTCCGCTCCAAGCCGCATCAGCCGGCTTCTGCACTCAAGACCATCCCCATTGCCTGGCCCTTCGCAGTTTGGGGCCTAGACATGGTGGGACCATTCAAGGCGGCACGAGGTGGCTTAACTCACTTGTCGCGGTGGACAAGTTCACCAAGTGGATAGAAGCGAAGCCAATCAAGAAACTGAATGGTCCGACTGCCGTGACTTTCATCTCCGACATCACAATTCGGTACGGCGTACCACACAACATCATCACCGACAATGGCACAAATTTTGCCAAAGGCGCCTTGGCCCATTTCTGCGCGACACAGGGCATCCGACTGGACCTAGCGTCCGTCGCCCATCCACAGTCAAACGGCCAGGTGGAGCGAGCAAACGGCCTCATCCTGTCCGGCATCAAGCCCCGACTGGTCGAGCCTCTAGAGCGCTCGGCTGGCTGCTGGCTCGATGAGTTGCCAGCCATCCTTTGGAGTCTGTGCACAACTCCAAACAAGTCAACCGGCTTCACGCCTTTCTTCCTCTTCTACGGTGCTGAAGCCGTCATCCCAACGGACATAGAGTTCGACTCCCCGCGAGTCACCATGTACACCGAGGAAGAAGCAGAAGAAGCACGTCAAGACGGTGTCGATCTGCTGGAAGAGGGCCGGCTGTTGGCACTCACCCGGTCCAGCATCTACCAGCAGAGCCTGCGTAGATACTACAACAGGAAGGTCTAGCCGAGATCTTTCCACCGTGTTCGGAGTAAGGTGGTGCGGTTGGAGCCCGTGGAACTCCAAGAAGGAGCGGAAGAAGCCGCTCGCCGGCAGCCCCAGGCCGCGCATAAGGTGCGAGCAGAATATGACCCGCTCGCCCTCCTCCGGCGCCAGCGATATTTCCCCCTCCGGCGCGAGGCGGACCCGCACTAAGCCCCTGCCGGAAAGCCGTTGTGTCTTGCGGAGGATCTCGACGTCATTGTCATCGACCTCAGAGCTGTCCCACACTCCCGAGCGCACAACAAGAGGCGTGGGGGCGGAGGAAGAGCTCATCGCTGCGGGCGCGGCGTGGTTCAGAGCAGCAGCGGCGAGAGGAAGAAGAAGCAAGAAAGAGCGAAAGGGAGTAGGGAGGATGGGCGCGCGTGCTTCGCCGCCCCCTCCCCCCGCCTACTTGTAGGCTCGTGGGCTGAGAAGCCGAGGGGGCAGTCGTGGGATTAACTGCGCCCAGGACCCCATGACCCCCACGATTTACCACACGAAGTTATTGCGTGCAATAACCGCGCGGGAACCCCAACCATCCGCACGACCACAACGGATCCGTTCACATGCCGAGGCGCGGTAGTGGCGGGCCCCACCTGTAGGACTGTCCAGTCGCGCGCGTGGGTGGGCAGACTAGCTCGGCCACGTGGCGCCTCGTGATGGGTCCACAACGGGCGGCAACCCAGAGGCTTATCAGGCATGCCGCCTGGACTCTGCCGCGACGTTCAAACTTTTTTAGGGGCAAGTCGGCCTTAAGCAAGTCCGGCTCCAACTAGTCGGTTTGACAGAAGACGGCTAGCGAGGCCCAGATCCAACCGCCGGAAAGAAGAAATTGTGGAGGCTCCTTGACATATCGCCCTCATCGACTAATGACGATTGGATCTGGGCCCTATCACTTGGCCTTTTTGACCCATCGACAAATGAGGAAGAAGGGAGCGGTGGCGAGAGCGGCGAGGAGCATTCGGATGCCGAGGAAGAAGAGGGGAGCGACGAATCGACTAATGACGAGGAAGTCGACTCGCCCCCTCGCAAGGAGAGGAGATCCAAACATGCTCATGACCCGGAGAGCGCTCCAGACCAGGTGGCCGCGCCGATTGGACAGTCTTCGAAGCGTCCCAGGACGTCTTCTCCAGCGCCGACTGAGAAGGCTCCCAAGCAGACCAAAGTTGTGCCGCCTCCACAGCCGAAAGCATCGAAGGCTACCTCCTCTAAACTGCCAAAGGCTTTGCCCAGGATCAAAGTGACCGTCCCCACTATCTCCGGGTAATCATTTGACTTGTCTTTTTCATCGACTCGATTAACCGGACGTAGCCGACTGAATGCGGGTCTTTGTAGTGCTGCTACGTCAAGAACCTCTTCTCTCCAGTACCAGGACGAGGAGATGGAAGATGCAGTTACCTCCAACCCAGGTATAAACTCTTGTGGTTTTGTTCTCGATTCTTTGGTCGATTGAATTCTAGTGGTTCACTTGGGGTCGAATGATCTACCTTGCAGCTCCACCCAACATCATTGATCTTCCAGATGACGATGAAGATGTGGCTCTTAAGCCCAAGAAGAGCAAGAAGATAGCAGCTAGCAGGATGGCTCGGCAAGAACTAACTACAACACCTCCCGTCCGTCAAGCTGAAGACGCGGGCAGGGCCTCTGTGACCTTCGCTGCACCCTTGTCAAGTGGGCATCCCGCACCGTCGACTGCACCTGTGATTCCTTCAATTGTCCAACTCCACGCCGCGGAGCTCCAAACCGCCGCACCTGGGTCGTCCGCTCACTTTTTCACCAGCTACCCCGTCCCGGACAACCAGTTGGAAGCGGCTGCGGAAGCCATCTGACAAGCTGACATGATGATGGAGCGGGTGAAGACAGTGCATGAGAACAGCCAGGCTGCCTACGACGCCAGCGCTGCTCTTCGGGCCAATGTCTAGGTGAGTAGACTTTCCGACTGTTTTTGCTCTATGAGGAAATGTTAATCGAAAAATCTTCTTCTACACAATCTCATGTTGTTTGCGTCGAATTAGAGCACCCACTGGGTGTTTTGTTGTTTTTTGTAGTTTCGTTCTTCCACTCGGTCTGGGCGAGTGGGATCTGAACCGGTGGGGGCACGCTAAGTGCACCCACTGGGTGTACTCCCCGAGACCGCGGTCGACTACTGGCAGTCGGCTGGGGTCTGAGTTCTTCTTTCCTTTCTTTTGTACTCCTTACACTCGACTCAGGCGGACTGGTCGAGTAGTTTCGTTCTTTCACTCGGTCTGGGTGAGTGGGATCAGAACCGGTGGGGGCACGCCAAAGTGCACCCATTGGGTGTAGTCCCCGAGACCACAGTCGACTACTGGCAGTCGGCTGGGGTCTAAGCAGTTTTTTTGAGTTGAGTCTTAGTCAGCGGGGGCACACCAAGTGCACCTGCTGGGTGTAGCCCCTGAGTCCGCAGTCGATTGTGTGCAGTCGACTGAGGTCTAAGCGAACTTCTTTAGGTTTTATTCACTCGGAAGTAAACAACCTTTGATCTTGTTGACTGATCCGTCTTTTGCCTTCTGCAGAAGTCATGCACTCTTATTTCTAAGTTTGCTGAACTTGAGGAGAAGCAGAGGCAACTCAACCTCGACTTGGAATTAGCCTAGCAGAATCTGAAGAAAGCTCAAGACAAAGCCGCTGGTATGGAAGGTAACTGACTGTCGACTGACTTTCAATACATTTCTTTGATCTCTTCTTTGATTCGATTGCTTCTTTGGCAGAGAAAATGAAGTTGGCTCTGGAGAAGAAGGACTCGGACCTCGCCGCCGCGCAAAAAGCAGCCCAAGATAAAACTGCTCTTGCAGACCAGAAGCTTGCTTCAATCGGAACGCTAGAAGAAGAGGTGACCGAACTGAAATCTTGTCTTAATGAAGCTAACCGTGAAGTGGCCAGTCTGAAGAAGGACAAGGTCGCCCTGAATGAAAAGCTGGAGTCTGCGATCCGCAAGAGGAATGACACGGAAGCTTATCTGAGGACTCTTGCCAAGAAGCTTTATCTCATGCTGGAAGGTATTTCTTTTAATTCGACTGTGTTGATCCTTGCGGTCGGATCTTGCTTGGTCGATTGACTAATTTTTTGCTACAGAATTCTGTCAAGACTTCGACAAGGAAACTGGACGGGTCAAGGCGGGTCTGGACCCTATCGCTTCTCCAGTCTGCGACGAAACTGCAATGAACGTGCTCCGACTGGAGTCTCGTATCGCCAGCGCCATAAGCTACCTCACGCACCTGAAGGAGGTAGTCTCCCGAATCAACTCATCGCTATGGTCGGGGCCAATGCTTCAGAATGACCTGGAATCCTTGATGACTCGACTGAATGAGATCCCTGACCGAGTGCAAGAATGGAAGAAATCCTCCGCCCGGTGTGGTGCTGATGTGGCGCTGTCCATGGTGCGAGTCCATTGCAAGGAAGCTCGTGAAGACAAGCTGGCTGCGATCAAAGTCGCTAACACCAAAAAGCATGACTTCCAGTCCTTCATGGAGACTTTCATTGCTGCTGCCACTCGGATCGCTGATGGGATCGACCTGGACTCATTTGTGGCGCCTCCCAGCCCTCCTTCGACCGAGTGAACAAACTTATGAAACTTGAATCTGCTTTAACTTTGCCTCGGAATGCCGAGTGATTGCTGTAACCGTTGAACTTCTTCGGGATTGATGCCCGAGCACTTTTGATTTGCTGCTTGGAACTTTTAGGATTTATCTGAATTTGGTTTATCTATGAATGTGCTTGTGTTTGCCTTCGAATGGAGTTTGCTCACTCCTTGGAATAGTCTTTGTGCTGGAGACGCAGCTCTGAGGGGGGCGGCTCCAGTCGAACCGCGCTTCGTCGTCCTCGCGGATAGGGATGGAGCGGACGTTGTATTTGTGTCATAGCTCCAAAGGAGAAGGTTGCAATCGACCTGCACCTCGTCGTCCTTGCGGATAGGGATGGAGTGGATGTTGTACTTGTGCCGTAGCTCCGAAGGAGAAGGTGGCAGTCGACCTGCACCTCGTCATCCTTGCGGATAGGGATGGAGCGGACGTTGTACTTGTGCCGTAGCTCCAAAGGAGAAGGTTGCAGTCGACCTACATCTCGTCATCCTTACGGATAGGGATGGAACGGACATTGTACTTGTGCTGTAGCTCCAAAGGAGAAGGTTGCGGTCGACCTGCACCTCGTCGTCCTTGCGGATAGGGATGGAGCGGACGTTGTACTTGTGCCGTAGCTCCAAAGGAGAAGGTTGCAGTCGAACTGCACCTCGTCATCCTTGCAGATAGGGATGGAGCGGAAATTGTACTTGTGCCATAGCTCCGAAGGAGAAGGTTGCAGTCGACCTTCACCTCGTCATCCTTGCGGATAGGGATGGAGCGGACATTGTACTTGTGTCGTAGCTCCGAAGGAGAAGGTTGCAGTCGACCTGCACCTCGTCATCCTTGCGGATAGGGATGGAGCGGACGTTGTACTTTTGTCGTAGCTCCGAAGGAGAAGGTTGCAGTCGACCTCCACCTCGTCATCCTTGCGGATAAGGATGGAGTGGATGTTCACGAATACTGGACTGCAGCTAAGACCCCCGAGTGAGAAGACTGCTCTCCACTCGGTAGGATTTTTTCAAACTTAGGCGAGTACTAGACTACAGCTAAGTCTCCTAGTGAGAGAACTTTAGGCGAGTGTTGGACTGCAGCTAAGCCCCCGAGTGGGAGGGTTGCTCTCCACTCGGTAGGATTTTTTCAAACTTAGGCGAGTGCTGGACTGCAGCTAAGTCTCCTAGTGAGAGAACTTAGGCGAGTGCTGGACTGCAGCTAAGCCCCCGAGTAGGAGGGTTTCTCTCCACTCGGTAGGATTTTTTCAAACTTAGGCAAGTACTGGACTGCAGCTAAGTCTCCTAGTGAGAGAACTTAGGCGAGTGCTGGACTACAGCTAAGCCCCCGAGTGGGAGGGTTGCTCTCCACTCGGTAGGATTTTTTCAAACTTAGGCGAGTACTGGACTGCAGCTAAGTCTCCTAGTGAGAGAACTTAGGCGAGTGCTGGACTACAGCTAAGCCCCCGAGTGGGAGGGTTGCTCTCCACTCGGTAAGATTCTTTCAAACTTAGGCGAGTACAGGACTGCAGCTAAGTCTCCTAGTGAGAGAACTTAGGCGAGTGCTGGACTGCAGCTAAGCCCCCGAGTGGGAGGGTTGCTCTCCACTCCGTAGGATTTTTTCAAACTTAGGCGAGTACTGGACTGTAGCTAAGTCTCCTAGTGAGAGAACTTAGGCGAGTGCTGGACTGCAGCTAAGCCCCCGAGTGGGAGGTTTTCTCTCCACTCGGTAGGATTCTTTCAAACTTAGGCGAGTACTGGACTGCAGCTAAGTCTCCTAGTAAGAGAACTTAGGCGAGTGCTGGACTGCAGCTAAGCCCTCGAGTGGGAGGGTTGCTCTCCACTCGGTAGGATTCTTTCAAACTTAGGCGAGTACTGGACTGCAGCTAAGTCTCCTAGTGAGAGAACTTAGGCGATGCTAGACTGCAGCTAAGCCCCCGAGTGGGAGGGTTGCTCTCCACTTGGTAGGATTTTTTCAAACTTAGGCGAAATGGATTCGCGACTAAGCCCACCCACTGGGGGATTTCAGAAGTAAATAAGAACAACACAATCGAATGAGAGGACCGTAAGCTCTTGTCTTTGATAAACAAATTACAAAAGGTGCCTCTTATTACATTTTATTCGAATGAGTGCTTAAGTATAAAAGGGGCGGAGCAGCTCCGCGTTCCAAGCTCGTGGCTCGTCTTTCTAATGCTCAATACTGTAAAGATGGTATGCTCTGTTGTGGAGAACTTTGGTGATGATGAAGGGGCCCTGCCAAGTCAGGGCAAGCTTGTGTGGTTTCTGTTGATCCACTCGAAGAACCAGGTCTCCTTCTGGAAAGGCTCGACCCCTCACATTTCTGGCGTGGAATCGACGCAGGTCTTGCTGATAAATGGTCGAGCAGATCAAGGCCATCTCTCTTTCCTCCTCTAAGAGATCGACTGAATCTTGCCGGGCCTTCTCTGCTTCCTTTTCGGAGAAGAGCTTAACTCGGGGTGCATTGTGAAGTAGATCACTTGGCAGAACAACTTTGGCTCCATGGACTAAGAAGAAACACTACAAAAAATTCACTTCCGTGATGATACGTGTTTGTCACAGTAGGTCGGTTTTTTTGTCATGCGTGTACATCTATGACAAATTTATGACAGAATCAAGATAGTCATACCTGTGTTGTCGTAGAAGTGTTCCATGACATTACCAAAATTATCATCACGGAAGTGTCCACTTCCATGACGATAAATCGCGCGTCACAGAAGTGCTTTCGTCAAGGGTGACCGACATGTGGCATCCACCGTAAGGGAATGCCGTTAAGCTATCAGGTCGGGTATTGGATCCGATAACCCGTTAACAGCCCCGACCAATGGGAAATTTCCACGCGTAAAATTCTTATTGGCCGGACAAAACACGTGTCAGCTCGTCAGTGGGTCAGATAGGCGCCTATGATACGTCGACACGTGGCACAGCCCAACAGAGGCCCATTCCTGTGTAAAGGCCGACCCGTTTGACTTGGTCAAAAGCTGGCGGGCCGGCCCATGGAAAGCTTGTTAACGGCCTGTTCGAATATAGCCCATTTACATCCCGCTAACCCAAGGCCCGTTACGCCCTATCCGAATTAGGCCCAGTAGCGTCATCTGGGCCATCCAATATGATTCCAGCCCGTTTTCACTTCTGGCCCATGTATGGCCCATGACGTCTTTCAGCCCATATGAGGCCCTATGTAACTCTTGGCCTATTAATGGCCCGTGGTGAAACTGGCCCGTAATGAACAGTGTATCACTTTACACCCGTTAACGGCCCGTGGTGAAACTGGCCCGTGATGAACAGTGTATCACTTTATACCCATTAACGGCCCGTTATACTGTTGGGCCGTTTCCAGCCCATGTTATTTTCCGGCCTTCTTTAGAGCCCATTTATTCTTGGGCTCATTTCCAGCATTCGTTTACTTACGGCCCGTTACTGTCATTTTCTGCTTGTGGGCCAAATTCAGCCCGTGGTTACAGTCGGCCCGTTTGTGGTCCGTTTATACATTGGGCCGTTTTCATAGCGTCATCAAATACGGCCTATTAACAATGACCCGTTATGGTCGGTCCATGAACGGACAATTCCAACTCTAGCCCGTTTACGGCTAGAATGCGGTATGTTCGGCACATGTTTGGCCAATCGATCATACGGCCCGTATAAGGCCCATTGATGATACCGCCCATAGAAGCCCATTGTTTCTACGGCCGGTAGAAGGCCCACTTCTTCTACGGCCCGTAGAAGGCCCACTGTTTATATGACCCGTAGAAGGCCCACAGTTTCCACGGCCCGTAGGAGGCCCGGTGTCACTACAGTAAATATTAGCCCATGGTTATTGTGGCCTAGTTTTAAAAAATAGGTTATTGCAGCCACTAGAAAACCACAGAAAAAGAACTGCACTGACTACAAGCAAACAAATAAACAAGACAACAAGGAAATAAATAAGCAAGCAACTTACACTAGGCTATCATGGCTATTACACATATTACATCCACTGGGCATCAAAGTTCGCCACCAATGCAAATATAGGGAACATAGCAGCATATAAACGCCGCAGCAAAACAAGTCCAGAACTGAAACCACTTCAGAAGAGCTCAAGAAACAATATCCTGGGTACCCATAATGCTGGCAAGATGCTTAGCAAGCTTATTAACTTTCTCTTGTTTGGCGCTTAAGTCCTCCAACGCTTGCTGTTGCACCAGAAAGTATGCATCTGAATTCTGCAGGGACTTCCTCAGTCCTTTGGCTTCCTGTCGCATAACATCTGATCGATGTCTTTCAACTTGAAGTTGAGACTCAAGAAGCCGAACTGATTCAGGCAACGAGTTCGAAGAGCTGGTGCCAGCAGTGGTAGCCAGTAACTTGAACACTACATCAAGACAGGACTTTGGGGTTGTCTCAGTGTCTTCAATATAGTTTTTATCAGCTTTCTTGGAGACCAACAGGGATGTCTCACTATCTTGAACCTTATCTGCATTACTTCCTTTACCATTGCATAACAGGGTACTCTTCTCCAATATTTTATCCGCGTTCTAAAAGAGAAACAAACAAACACATCTCAGGTTTACCAGTTCAGTATTAAGGTGGAGAGGATAACAGCATGAGACAAACATATATCTATGTAGTATGGTCACTATATGGTCTATATCATTCTAGTTTATGTTGCCAAATCAAGATAGATACAGTTTGAATCATATCTATATGAGACAAAGCAGCATAGACAGAATATAAGTGTGGGAAACTACACAGCAATAACACCACTTGTAATGTGCATGGCATGAGAACATAACTGTTTATTCAATTGAAACTGAAATCAACATAGAGCAAGTTACAACAGCAAACAGCCAAACGCGTTGAATAAACAGGTTTAAAACATACCTGTTGCACCATTGGAGTTTCAATTGCATCCTTCAAATTTGAAATTATTTGGTATCAGTAAATACAATGATGCAAGAGCAAAGTAGTATGAACCATAGCTACGGAACCTAACCTGAGAACAATTCTTCTTGTGCTTTAAGCGTTGATTTCGGGTTCGGAGTGGTGGTCCTCATGATTTGGGCACTGGAGTTGCCTTACTAACTACTCGTGTTTGGGTGCTCTGTGGTGGAGACGGTGCTGTGTCAACGGGAACTGGGTGTCTATCTGCTGGGGTTGGGGTTAGAAGGGGTGTAGCTGGTTCTCTGTCCAACTGGGTAGGGGTACAATCTGCATGAGTGTGGGTTATGTGTGGTGGGGCTGGTTCTTGGGAAAGTACAACCATGGTTCTACCTGCATCGACAGGTAGCATGATCTTTTCTGAAGACCGTGTTTTTACTCCCACAGATACTGCCATCACTCCCTCCAATTGTAATGGCTGATAAACAAGAAAAGTAATTGAATGTACAGACATTGTAAGATAGACAGGTGCAATGGATAGTAGGGAAGAAAATAGGGCATGAAATAATTCACATTTATGTTGTCTAAGCAAACAGAATAGCAGGACATAATTTCACATATATGATGGCTAATTAAACAGGATAGCATGACACAATTTCACATGTATGATGGAAAACTAAATAGGATAGAATGACATACTTCAAAATATGATGACTATGTAAACATGATGACATGATATAACTATACGATGTGTCTATTAAAGTGGTTGGCATGCCATAAATCACAAACATGCCGTCGATGGAAACATGATGGCATGATATAATTCATGGATAGAATGACATAATTTAAATATGATGACTATGTAAACAGGATGAGATGATATAACTATATTATGTCTTTAGAAAATGGGTTGGCATGCCATAATTCAGATACATGTTGTCTATGTAAACATCATAGCATGATATAATTCAAGTATATGATTTATATACTAAGTAAATGAGCAGAGGGCAATCGCATATATGATGTGTCAACTAAGGAGATGGCATTCAATATTGTGTATATGATGTAAAAACTAAGCATTGCAATACAACATATGCATTATATGAGTAATATAACCCTACCAAGTTTGAGCATACACCTCAGGGGGATAATAGGACTGGTCATCTGCCTCTGAATCCTCCTCTGTAGAGCTATCTGTAACCAGCAAGATATCTGCTTCAGCAGGTAGCATTGTCTGCTCTAAAGACCTTGTTTTCACTCCAGATTTCTCCATCACCAATTCAAATGGCTGATGCACAGGAAGAGCAGTTGAATACACAAACATTGTCGACAAAAGCAATGAGAAATACAAAAAAAGGACGGCATGATATAATTCACATATATGACGCTTGCCTAAACAGCATGGCATTGCATAATTCACATACATAATGCCTTGCGACAAGATAACATTGCATAATTCACATATATAATGTCTTGCAACAAGATGGCATTGCATAATTCACATATATGGTAATTAGACACTAAACAGGTGGCATTCACACAAAGCATGTCTAAACTTAGCAAATGACATAGCAATGCAAGATCCCATACGCATGATATGAGCAACATAACCCTGCCATGTTAGGGCATGCACCTCGGGGGGGGGGGAATATGACTGGTCATCTGTCTCTGAATCCTCCTCTGAGGAGCTATCGGTAACCAGCAAGACATGCGCTCTGTCAGATAGCATTGTCTTCTCTGAAGACCTTGTTTCCACTCCAGATTTTTCCATGACCGTGCCAAATGGCTGATGCACAGGAAGAGTAATTGAATGTACTAAAATTGTTGACAAATTTAACACGTAATAAACAATGATGGCATGATATAATTCATATATAAGATGACTGGCTAACCAGGGTGGCATTGCAAAATTCACATATATAATGCCTGGCTAGACAAGATGGCATTGCATGATTCACATATACGATAAAGAAACTAAACAGATGGCATTGACACAAAGCATGTCTAAACTAAGCAGATGACATCTTTAATGTATACAGTAAGCAATGCAAGGCACCATATGCATGATATTACCAACATTAGCATGACAAGTTAGAGCGAAGACCTCATGGGGTAAATAGGAGTGGTCTTCTCCTTCTGAATCCCCCTCATAACAGTTATCTTCCTCTTGATTACGATCCAAAATGGGTGGAGGGGGGCTGCCTTTGCGCACACCATGGAACGACGTCTGCATGAAATTTTATTGCCACGCAAGGCTCGTCTCTTTTTATCTACATGATTAGTTCCATTGTGTACAATAAATGGCATGCATAGGAATAAAACATAGTGAGATTAGGTAAGGAGTGCATGCACAAATCCAGAGTGATGGTAGCAAACTGTGGATAGACCCAAAACCAATGATAGCAGGCAGATAATAGCTTTAGTTAAAAAATACAGATAATGGCTCCTTTAATGTTTGTTTGCACCCAACATGAAACTCATAGTAGACACCGGAGATTAACCAGATAGTAGACAAATAGTACTAATTGCTGCCCTAATATGTACCCCACAACCATTTAAAAACTCAAGTTTCAACATTAGTTTGGAACTGACTCAGAGTCTAATAGGTGAACACGACGATAATGTAGCATGTCATCATATTAAGCGACGCATAACTTAAGCAGACACGGAAGAGTGTGACCTCTCTTGCGGACCCGTGTAGTCCTCAAGGTCATCTGCTCAGTTGATGATGGTAATGCAGTTGTCATGGCTGCCGGCGGCGGGGAAGAAGATCTGAGGTGGCGAAAGACAGTCTGGAGAGCGGATCCCTGCTGTGGTGAACCCTTCCGTCGTTGGAGCAGCTGAGCTGGGGTGGAACACAACGCCGCAGGAGCAGGACAAACCACACAAGGTTTTCTTTGACACATATCTGTAACAGAAGTAATTGAGTAAGGGCTTGTTTGAATTTGAGGATTCTAACAATGCAGGGATAGGAAATAGATAGGAATAGGATAGGAATGCACGTGCAAAAAAGAGAATTTATAAACACAGGATTTCTGCCAATCTGGGTGTTTGATTCACAACAATTGGAAGATCACAGGATGCAAAAAAGCATGGTGAGATTAAGTCAAACCACAAGAAAATGTACGGTTATAATGCTATTATGCTACTATCTCTTAGTCTTGTGCTTGATGAATAGGCATATGAAAAGGAGGAGAAGTGGAAATTAGAATTCCTACGGTTTTTCTTTCAAGGAGACACTAAAGGAACAAATCCTACAGTTTTCCTTTGCTCCATTCCTTTGCACCAAATTCATGAAAAGTAGTACCATAGGAAACTTTCCAATTCTGATGTTTTTCATTCAATTTTCCTTTCAAGCACTGGCGATTCTAGTAGGCGGGATTGAGCAAGGAAAATCCTACACTAAAAAATGTTTTTGTGCTACTTCTATTACTTTGGACCCAGGCCACTGCCATACTAGCTCAACTCCCAGGCCCATCAACAAATGCACAGCTGAAACGCGCAGAGATAAATAATGATGGCGTTCAAGAGAGTCCACCACGGATAGCTAAGTTGCCTGGTACCTCACTGCTTGTCATATAGTAGGATAAAATAATTGTATTTCCCGTTACTACGAGTGCTCAGTGGACAATATATATAACATGTAGAGTAAAAAAGAGATGCAACAAGTCTAGAACCTCTTTGGCGAAGCCATGTCGATCTCAGCGTGATTGGGTTGGCCGGTGAGGATGCTCCGGCTGACTTGGCTGTCGGGGGAGGGGAAGAAGATCTTAGGCGTCTGGAGATGGAGCCCGAGGTACTGCTCCGCTATGATGGAGGGTTTCGTCATTGGAGCAGATCCGGTGAGTTGTACGACGTCGAGGCTGAAGCAGGACAAGAGAGACAACGAACAACGTTAACCTGAGTGGAATTCTAATAGCATCTCCAATACATGACGTAAAATACATAACCACAAAGTGCTAGATGTAAAATACATCAGCCGCTCATCTCTGAACTTAACTGTCGAAACTGAACTTAATTATCGAAACTGAACTTAACTGTCGAAACTGAACTTAACTGTCGAAACTGAATTTTGTTGTCGAAACTGAACACACTAGCAAGGTGAGGCTACACGTTGGTCGACTGACTTTTTCATCTCTAGTCAATCGATTTTGCAGCCGTTGGATACGAAATCAAGGGCCTGCGGTTCATCTTCAACCTCCACCCCCCTGAGCCGGCCAAACAGCAGCCCCCCACCGCCCGCGGCTGGCGGTGCGCCGCCCCGCCTGCCCCGAAAACACTCCCCACCGCCGGTCCGCCGCCGCCCCGGCCATCCCTCTAGGCCACCCCGTGCCGAGCTTTTTCTCCGGCGATCCCCACACCACGGCCCCGCCAACGCCCCGCCACCGTCGGCGACCACCACCCCCATCCTGAACCCTAAGATAGATAGTGGGGTATCTCTCCGGCAAGCCCCCCTCCCCGCTGCGACTAGTTCTTCCTTCACCCCGGCGAGCCCCCCCACCACCTGAAAATTGGCTGACCCAAAATTCGATTCAGTCGACTGAAGTGTAGCTAAATCGGAGCAGCATCGCAAGCAAGAGCAAGAGCGAGAGCAGCAGCGCGAGCAAGAGCAATAGCAAGAGCAGACCAGGCAGGGGACCGAGAGAAAGAGCAGAGCAGCAGCATGAGCGAGAGCTAAAGCAGCAGCAGGTCCTACTGATGTGGACGTCGCCGCCGAGGGAGCGACGCCGTGGAGGAAGTGGCGGTGACGCCGCCGTGGATGGAGCCACACCGTGTCGGCTCGGGACCGAGCACCGGCAGCACCGTGAGATCGAATCAAGAAGAAAATGTGGCGATTAGTGTACAACCTCTTTGGTGGCGCCGATTAGGCCGCAGCTTCATCCGAGGAAACGGTGATGATGATGCTCTTCCGGTGGTGTAGGTGAAGACGGCGGTGTGGGAATGGAGGTGGCGCGAAAGACGAGGGGAACGTCGGGGCAGCTCCTTGGAGGTGGAGGACGGGGTGGCTGAACCGGTGGGACGTTGAGACCGACGACGGATCCTCATCCAGTACGGTGGATGAGGGACGTCGAGGTGTTGCTGTGGACGACGTCGTCAGGGAAGAGGCTCCGGCTGGGTGGCGGACGGAGTAGGGTGTGGGGTTTCGTCGTGGGTTTTCGCGGCCTCGGTGTACGAATGGGTGGGCGGATGGGATGGCAGTGGGGAACCATGGCTTAGAGACGCGCTTTTCCGAAATGTGGGGTAAGTTACGAAAGTACCTCCACCGATTTGAGGCGGTTCTTTCGGTTCAGGGGTACCACGGGCATTTCGCGTGTCTGGATTTCACAGGAGGTGGGAGTTTTCGCGCGCGTTGTAATTTTGGAATAGCAAGGCGCGGGTTGACATGGAGGGAGTTGTCGGAGCACAACGAGACAAAGATATATCTTAAATATTTCGGGCTAACAAGGCGCGGGTTGAAGAGGCTGGAGTTTCGCAGTACGATAGACAGAGACGCTAGCTTGAATTTTCGGCATAACAAGGCGCGGCTTGAAATTTCGAAAGAACAAGCTTAACGTGTACCCAAAAAAAGAGAATTTGCACCTCAACACGCACAACACACACACAAACACCATTTAGACTAGAGTAAGGTACACGTGCATTGCACGCATGATATTTGGCAACCAAATTAGGAATAAATACCACATTATAGCATGCAAGCTTTGAGTCATATATGCATGATGTAGATGTTCGTTTAATTCTTATAGTTCATTTCATTCAAAATCATCTAGTTTTTATAAGAAAGCTAATCTATTTTAAGATTCATGGAATTGTGCGTCGTAAGACATAAAGTAAAAACAAATAATGGCAAATCATGTAGAAAAACATTTGGGCAATTCTGATACGGAAGATTCTAGAACAAATAAGAAGTGCTTGTGTTTTGATGTTTGTGCATTATGCTTAAGTTCAACCATGGAGTCTTCTAGATTATACATGTGGCGAAATCTGGTGGAATCTAGATGATATCCAACGGCCAGTAGTGCTCAAATTTGCCATCTTTGGACCATCGGATTCGCCTCATCCAACGACCATCTTTCAAAGTTAAAGTTACCCACACATAATATAAAAAAATATAATATATATAGGGGGTATAGATATAGATATGTGATGCAAAAGCCGCCCATCATCTCCAATTAGAATAGTGTGTCCATGCACGGATGCGACGTGGCCAAATGATGTGTGCCATCGGTATCTCAAATTCAAATCAGTCTGACCTTGTTCAATGTGTATACATTACAACATGCTCTTTTCCAAACCACACCGCGCAGATCTCCGTTATATTCATGCATGCATGGGTTTCAAACATCAGGATCTCTTATTCAAATATTTGAATTCAACTTTACATTGATTGTGACCTCACTATTCAGCTATTCTTTTACACCCACACAGTAGTCTTCTCTTTATAATTGTACCACTAACTTTCTCTCCTGCATGCATGCACACACACTACTAGTCGGCATTATCCATCGCACGCATGCAATCTTTTTCTTCAGGTCGATCTCCCATGAAGGCACACACCAACACACATCCCCCTCTCCATCATATCGGGCATTCTTTATCTCTCACGTGTGCATGCGCAACGATCGATGTTCCTCTATGTATGCGTGTATATAGCTAGGTCTTTCATAGTTTTCCACACAAATCGATCAATCGATATATCCAGTGAGGTCTCACCCTCTTTCCCACATCCACATCGATCAATCTATATCTCTCTATATAGGATTAACATATATAGCTAATACACCCACATTAATTATGTATCCAACGTCCCCCTCTCATCATCCATGCCTTCCTCTTCATATCTTAGACGCGTGCACAATGGCAAAGACAGGGGGCAGTAAGGGCCATGCCCCCTCCCCCCTAACATCACTATATATCAAGGCTAATATGAATGTGATCATTAGACAATTGCTGCTAAAAATGGTTTAAGTTCATGAATTGACCCTCCTCATAAAGGATTAGCAATGCTTGGCCCCCTAGCTCATTTATTTTTCATGGCTCCGCCACTGCGCGCATCAGCGCACGTGTTCGCCCCCTCTCTCTAAATATCGATCTCGCACTTGTGCATTCCTTCATAGTCTCCCTCCACTCGGCCCCTCGCACCATCTTCTAGCCCCCCACCGGATTTTGCCACATGTACAATCTAGCAGACTCCATGGTTGAACTTAAGCATAATGCACAAACCTCAAAACAACAGTGGTTCTCTTTTGTTCTAGATTCTTCCGTATCATAACTGCCCAAACTCTTTTTCTAGTTGAATTGCCATTATTTGTTTTTACTTTATGCTTTACAACGCACAATTCCATGAATCATAAAATAGATTAAGGGCTTCTTTGATTCAAAGGATTCTCAAAGGAATTTTGGAGGATTCTAATCATTAGGAATTTTTCCTATCTTGGTTGTTTGATTCGTAGGATTGTAAACCATAGGAATTTTTCCATATGATTCATTTGCACTAGATTTCATAGGAAACATCCCATCCACTCAAACCTCTTTGAAAGAATTCTGCGTTTTTTCTATGCACAATCAAACACTCGTACAATCCTGTAGGATTCAAGACGACATTCCACTATAATCCCATGTTTTTCCTATTCCCGCGTTCTTAGCTTTTTTATAAAAACTAATTGATTTTGAATGAGATGAACTATAAGAATTAAACGAAGGGCTACATCAGGCATATATGACTCAGAGCTTACATGCTATAGTGTGGTATTTATTCATAATTTGGTTGCAAAATCTGATGCGTGCAATGCACGTGTACCTTACTAGTACTTCGAGTATGTGCAAAACACGTAAATTAGAATACCAATGGCACGCTACACAGTGTCTCTCTTACAGTTCATGAAGCCACGTGGCACATGTGGAGGCGTTGTCGCGACCTCCTTGCGTGGATTGATCACAGTGACGTGCTGCTGGTTCCAGAAGAATGTACTCGTCCTCCCTGAGCCATACTGGCGGTACATGCACGAAGCGAAGATGTGCACGCACGCCATGCATGCACTCATTCCTCGCACGCACACGCGGGTACACGGGCGGACGCAATTTTGTACCAAGATCCACCCCATGTGATAATTTGACGCGTGTAAAGTCGTTCACTTCATTGATGGTCGATTAATACAGCGCATGCAAATTGAGTGGACGTGAGGGTGGAAGAAAGACATTATTACTCCACTGCGCGCATGCGAGTAGTTAAATCGTGGGTTACTAGTAGTACTTCCATTGGTCTCCTTCGTATTTTGTGCCAATTTTTGACAGTAACATACTCAATATTTACGCATTTGAGCAGCGTAGTACTTGAAATTTATGTTCCGCTAAACTCATCGGGAGCCGTTTCGGGCCTCCAAACCAAAACCATCAATTAATCTTTACCTTGTTCCCATCACATTCGAAAGCTGCTCACACCTACTAGTAGTACGTACCAAACCTGAACGTGTTCCCACTATGGAGGTATTAGTACTAGTGCTAGTACTTAGGTTATAAAAAGGGGAACTACCTAACCGAAAATCACTCTACCTTTCCTCCTCATATGTGCTTCTTCTTCGTCTGTCGTTGCCATGGCCGGTGAGCGGAGCTCTAGGTCAAGAACTACTCGTAACAAGGGAGCGGCAACCAAGGCTGCGGAAAAAAAGAGAAGGCTCGCCGCCACGCAGAGACCTCGAAAGATCTCTCACAGGCAGGCGATGGCTCCCAGGAGCGCCCTAGCCGCGGAGGCGAACATGCCGAGCCGGCGGAGCTGGAGTCGTTATCCCTCGACGGCATGCCCGATCAGCTCAATAACCAAGCAGAAGGAGTTCATCCAAGGCTTGATGGAGTTGCTGAAGGAGAGCCTCGACGACATGCCCACTGAGCTCAATCAGTAGGGGGAGTTGACCGCCGGCTTGGTGATGCTGCTGAAGAAGAGCATTGCCTCGGAGAAGAAGGCGACCGGCGAAATCCTGCGACTTCGGGAGGACAAGGCGAAGCTCTGCCACGAGATCGACCTGTTGAAGGAGAAGAACGCCGGCTGGAAGAAGCTGCATGAGAATAGTAGTTCCTCGATGAAGATGCTGCAGGCCCTCGTCATGGAACAGAAGGAGGAGTTGGCGAAGCTCCGCATCGAGCACCCGGCTGCTGTCAAGGTACGTAATGCGGCGTGGAACAGATGATGAAGGCTCGCGTCGAGAAATCCCGCGTCATGGACAGAATGAAGAAGATGGCGGAGGAGACGCGCAAGGAGATGGAGGTCGTGGAGGCGATGAAGAAGCAGTTACGACTCCGCGGCGAATTAGATCATTTGGGGTGATAATCTTCCTTCTTCTTTTGCTCCTGTGTTTCATCTTTTGCTTCGGGTGTTTCGCCGCACGTGTCACGTTCTCTGCGAGGCATGAATAGAACAATGGTTTTTTTGAGGGAATGAATAGAACAATGCTAACAATGAGATGACTAGCAAATTAGATCATTTTTTATCGCCATATGGCACTGGGCTGCCGTGTTTCGTGCTCCTCCATCGCAGTACTACTCCAGTGGAAAACTTGAGTATACCGCACGGTTCTTTGCTCTCCTCGATCAGGTCGTCGGCGCATTTATATGAGCAGTCAAATCACAAGGCCCCGCCTTCCAGCAGTAATGAGCCGTCAAATCACAAAGGCCCTCGCCTCTCGTGAAACCGACCAAGCTAGACTGCCCCGCCCTCTAGCCTTTTAAAAAATGTATACTTTTGTACAGCAGTAGTATCGATGGATTGCGCCATGGAGCAAAACTTGAAATTAAAAAAAGGTGGTACATATAGAGAGCGCTCGTCGCCAAATTATGCATATAGTACTATTAAAAAGGCTAGTCACAATAATGGTGTCCAGCACAACCCACCCCTCAAATAAAACTAAGAGGGTGCTTGGATACGTTTTAGTCCCATGACTAAAAGTAGTGGGACTAAAACATGCTAGCCTCACCCATGCTTGGATCCAAATACTAAAAAGGCTAAAATCAAGTTAATGAGCATTTATTATCCTCCAAACCCTCCAATCCAGAGGTCTCCTGTGTTAAAGGAGAGGAGTTAAATGAGTAGAGAGAGGACTAATCCACATTTTAGTAGGGGTACCCCTGACTAAAAAATTTAGTCTCAAGACTAGTTTTAGCCCTCTTTAGTCAGGGGTGCTTGGAACTTTAGCCTCTTAAAGAGACTATTTTTAGTCAGACTAAAATAAGTCCCTTGGATCCAAGCACCCTCTAAGCATCCTGGAATTCTTTGACAAAACTAAGCACCCTAAAATTCTTTGACAACTAAACTGCTGGATATATGATGTTGGCCATATATATTGTACGTATATAATGTGAATAAACGAGTGGTAGTACTATACCAACTAAAAGATGAAATGTAAGAAATACTAGTATGTACGTACTGAAGAGTTAAAGTAACGAGAAGAAACATAACATAGTTCTGCTGGGGGCTCAGCACAACACACCCCTCAAATTAAATTAAGCACACCTGAAATTAAACTTTGCAACTGTTTCGGTAGACACTACATTAGAAACTAGATGAGCAACGACACTGCCACCTTACTCGGAGTCCTCGTCCACGTCCTCGACTTCGTCCTTGTCCCTCTTCCTCTTGGCCGATACTTCTTTGCTTGAACTGCACACTTGGCTGTTGCTCTTCATCCAACCCTTGTAGATATTGAAGCAAAGGTAGCCATCCATTGCAGCGTAGTGGATGTGGTCTATATCTAGTACATTCCGCTGCCATGCATGACGATGAAACGTGTATGGAGGTTTCTCCAGTTTACCGTACGAAGGATGAACCATGGCTCCTGCCAGGGTCAGCATTGAAGGCTGACAAGAGGGCACCAGCCGATTCTTCTGGAGGTCAAAGGGGTTGCCTACAACGAGGCCTATCCGACCCAGGATTTCTTTATCGTTACCAAAGTCTACAGTAACGAATTTGACTAGGTAGCTCCCGAGGAAGTCCTTAAAATCCTGGCACTCAACGTCGGCATGGCATATGTGGTAGACCAAGCATAGTCATGCACGCAAACCTGGATCACGGCGGGCTTCTTCCTCTCTTCGTCCTTTAGATCCTTCTCTCGTCCCAGGACTGTGGTGCACTCAACATCTAGCCCAGCGACCCACTCATCATCTGAGTTTTCGAACATGCGTCTGAAGCGAGAAAGGCATCCTTTCACCGGCCCGGAAGAACGGGTGTAGATGACATCGAACTCATCGCCGGTGATGGTTCTAACCTTGTACTCACCGCCGATCATGGAGATTTGGGACGCCATGGATTTGGGAGGACGGTTAGGATTAGTGGAACTGATGTAATGTGAATGGACGGGACGACTAGGAGCGAACCGCCATAGTATTGAAGGACGTGCGGGGACGAGTAGGAGCGAACTGCCAGCGTGCGAATGGCAGGGTAGTAGCTTTCCATTCTCCCATGATACGGGCTTCCGAGAGCCCTTGGATCTGAGATCGAATGGTTGCATGGCGTGATTCTAGACCTATGGGTGAATATCCTATCCTGGAGGGTTATTCTGCAAATTTTCAGCAACTTAGCATGCGATCGTTTGATCTCAGATCCAAGGGCTGCCAGCAGCCCGTATCATGGTCGCGCCTACCACGACCGTCGCATAGCTCGCGCGGTCGCGCCCTTGGAGATTTAACATGGTGTGTTAGGCTATCTGATGTTGGCATGTCATACATAGTCATCACTTAGTCACTCATACTACAACAAGGTTGGCTATAAGTGTATTTTTTGTTACTCCTCTCTATCTCTTTCTTCGTACTCAAGGAAGAAACAGTGCTAGTAAGCGCGTGTATTTATTGCATTTGCCAAGGATTGACCTCTTCCAATGAAATGGTGTTGCTAAGTTTGCTTCATTTAATTAGCTATAGACTCAAAATTGTCTTTTCACCTAGGTACACGCGCTTAGCACCGTTTCTTCCTTGGATCACCAAACTAGTCTCTCTCTTCTTGATTAACTTGCCACATCATACTTTATGCCTATGTGGCAAGCTTAAGCACCTGTAGGAGCAAGTAAAAGTAAGTACAATAGTGCGCTTTACATGGCATTTTTGCATATGTGGAGGAAAGAGAGGCAAGGAAAAAGTGGAGAAGTGGGCTCTCATGCAAGAGCCAGCCTCTACTACATGGTGGAGCATTGGGAGAGGCACCTGTATGGAGGTGGTCAGGAATCTGGGAGACTCACGCCGGTCGTAGCGCCGCAGTTAAGATGATAATGGCAAGTAAAATCACGGGGCCCCACCTGTTCAGCAGTAACTTGCTGTCAAATCACACAGCCCTACGTTTGCAGCAGCCTACTCCCTCGTCTTCTCGCGTCTCTGTCGAACCGACTAGGCGGAACTGCCCCGCCGCCTACCGCGCAGGAAAAGCCCCGCCCTCGACTTTTAAATAGTATACAGTATACTAATTTTGTATCCATGGATTGCGCCCGCGCCATGGAGCAAAGCGTCTAGAAAACGGAGGAGACACGGTGGTCTTGCAATAGAGAAGAGGGAGAGGCGAGACGGTGGTTTTGGAATGGAGATGATGGAGAGGAGAGGAGGTGGTTTTGCAATGGAGAAGAGGGAGAGGAGCGTGCAACAGCGATTTAGGATTGGACGAGAGGGCCGGCGCGCTCTGACTGGATCAAAATAAAAATCAATTTACCCTTCAATTAAGAAAGCGACCCCACATTAACTAGTCTCCCTTTTATTCTGGGTCATAATTGACCATGATTTTCGCACATAAAATATATGTTATACGTTGTATACAAGGCCACTATCAAAATTACAATTTGCAACTATACAAGGCCACTAACATTAATCGAGGCAAAATTGATGGCGTTTGCCTCGTACTAGCACCCGAGGACATTAATATCCCTTGTGTGCATGCGGGAGTGAGAAGGTTAGCTTGCATTCCCAACATTAATCAACCAATGAGGAGTAAGAGGGTTGGCTTGTTGTGCTTGGGAGAGAAAAACCACATTAATTAACACGACAATCAAGGTGACAAGCTAGCTAGCAACATTGACTTAAACATAGCATTGATTTTTACCTTGGTACCTGTAATATGAGTTTGTGGCCTTGTATAAAAAAATGGAGGGAGTATAATTTGAAAGTACATTCAGATACGAACCAAACGGTACAATTTTTGGTGACATGCATTCACATTTTGCTTGTCAAATACAGTACGTGGTCAAACTTTGACCCAAAATACGCGAAACAACAAAAAAATACTTCCAAGACCAGCGCCGCTCTTCCGCTCTTCTCCTCTTAAACCACCGCCGCTCCTCTCCTGTTCCAATCTAAATGCAGCGCCACTCCTCTCCTCTTCCATTTCAAAACCACCGCCCCTCCTCTCCTGTTCCAGTCCAAAACCAGCGTCGCTCCTCTCCCGTTCTAATCCAAAACCAGCGCTGCTCCTCTCCTCTTCCATTCAAAAACCACCGCCGGCGAGTGAAGGTGCTGTGGAGAAGTAGATCGATGGAGGAGTACAACCGATACGTGAGGATCGCAGACGGCGACCCTGTGAAGCTAGCTAGGATGTTGGAGATACAGTCTTGGTTTGACAACAAGGACCAACTAGCGGCGACGGCGACATCCATGGCCAAATATCTGCAACAGAGCGAAAAGGCGGCGATACTCCCGGAGGGAGTCGCGCCGGAGTACATAGAGCTGCTCCTCTGGGCCATGGAGCAAACAGATTCACCGAATCCGATCGTGAGGGAGCGGTGGTGGGAGTATCGATCCCAGATGGAGCATCCACCAGAGATTGAAGGATCGAGCATCTACAGGGTGCCGTTTGTGAGGGTGTCCTGCCAGAGCGAGCCGGTGGAGTCTTCGTCGACCGAACCCAACTGCAAGAGGAGAAAAGCAGTTGGCCCGACGACGCTTCCCCGCCATCGTCTCCCTCGCCGTTCACATCGTCTCACGGGGCGGCTGTCTGCCGCCGAGGAATAGGAGGGGGCTGCCCCCCCAGCCCAATAGTCGGGCAGGTTGTGAATTGTCAGGAGGAGCTTAGGGTTGTCAGTATTTGCAGGTTGTGAATTGTGTTTTGTGTTGTGTATTTTGAGAGTACTTTCAGATATGAATGTCTTTTGAATTTCAGATTTGCAGTATTGAGCATATGAAGTATTTTATGAATTCTAGAGATCTATTTTTAGCACTTAAAAATGTAGTTTCATAGGAGTATAAAAGTGCAGACAATGTGATTCTCAGAGAAGAAACTGCAAGTTTCAGTTTCAGATTAGAAACTGCAAGTTCAGTTTCAGATAAGAAACTGCAACTTTCAGAGGCAGAGCATTTATATTAACACGGCCTTTTCAAACAGGGTTAACATCATGTTGGAAGTTTTATTCATGGTCGAAAATGGAACTACCAGCCAGTTAACATCATGCTGATCAACATTCATGCATAGCACATCTTCATATGATGCACAGTCAAAATGCCCACACAATGTCGAGTGTGCGAAACACAGAGAAAACGAGGGACGAAGTTTTGGCAAGTGTTGGACGTGGTTTTGGGCTGCCCCGTCTAGGCTTTCATTTTTAACATGCGCAGCCCACGACCTCGGATGGGAGGTCCATAGGCCTGTTTGTATTTTCTTAGGGCCGTCATGTATCGACCGGCCTATGGACCTCCCATCCGAGGTTTTATTTTTGGCAGCCCAATTTATGTATTTTTTTGAAGAAAACGCAGAGGTATGTTCTATTTTTCTATATAAGAATAGGAACGCCAGGTCCAACTTATGTTTCCCTTCTAACTATATTATATATATTTAAATTATTTTATATGTTGACTGTTTAGTTCACATACTCCCTCCTTTTCGGTTTATAGGGCTTATCTCAAAATTTTAGTTTTTCAATTTTATAAGGCTCAATTTGGTTGTTTTCCATCACATGTTCAGATTCCAAGGTGCATTAAATCATTGCATGCAAGTATTAAGAGAAAATTGACCAATGCATGTACTTTATGCATGCATGCATTGCAATTTATGCATTGATAAACATAATTTTTTGAGGAAAACAAGTGCATTAATTAGGTGCTTTTGCAAACTACAAAAAGTATTCCACCATTCATCATCTACCTTGGTTGGTGAGATTTTTGAATTGAGCCCTATAAACCGAAAAGGAGGGAGTAATTGGCAAATAGATCTCGCCGCCACCCCCCGCCTCCTGACTCCGGGCGCGCCTGCCCCCCTCAGCAAGTCCGCTCGCGCGCCCCATGGAGTCGCCGGCCATATCCACGGGGGAATGGCTGGAAGACAGGCAGATGTACAAGATGCATCTCCCACATGTCTACAAAGCCTTCCCGCGGATGCTCCAGCCGCTCGACTCCGTCGCGCCGGCGGTGCTGCGGGAGACTCGAGGGAGGAGATGGAGGGAGCGGGCGATGCGGATCCGCGACGACGCTCTCTCCTGGACCCAGTGCACGCGCGAATGGAGGGAAGCAGAGGAGGAAGCTGCGAGGGAGGAAGCCGAGGAGGGACCGAATCCGTTCTCTCACTCGCGCAGGTATGCTCGGATGTGCAAGGATCATGTGGATTGGGAGCTGCTGAATCTAGCCCTGCGGATCTACTTCGAAGGAGATTTCTCGGAGAAGCACAGGATGCCCCACCCCAGTGAGCCGCCGATTGCGTTCGTTCGATGGGCGAAAGGAGAAGTGAATTCAGGAGATCCACGCCGTGCTGCGAGATGGGAATGCTTGACTGGACTCCTGCCCACCAGCACGCCACCGGAGCCGGAGCAGGTGGATCCCCTACCTTACCTCTCCCCCAAACCTGCAGAAGATTGAAATTAGGCTTGCAATCTGCTTCAATTGAGCTGTCTGGTGGTTATTTCTGCTTCCTGAGAGACAACATCTGGCTGGAGGATGAGCAGGAACCAGGAACTCCGATGAATTTCCCCTATCACAATGGGGGGAGCGCCGGTTGGGCAGTGGTACGGCCCACCTCCGCCCCAAATGGGGGCACAATCTGGGCAGGCTCCTGTAATTGCCCAAGATCAATCTGCTGGTGGTTCTGACTCTCAGATCAGTGGGAAATCTCAAGGCAAGAATCAGCAAAAGAAGAGATAGGACATCCAGAAAACTGCTCCTGCCCCTGCTTCGGGCCTTATGGCATACTCTGAGGTGATCTGCTACAACTGTGGGGAACCAGGGCATCATTTGGATAAATGTGTCAAGCCCAAGAGTTGTTTTATCTGCAAAATGGTTACCCATAAAGTTGAGAATTGCCCTGTCAGAAGGAAAACCCACAGTTCTGCTAGATATGTTGGAAGTGATAGAAATACTGCTTACTTCCATGCAGTAGCTAACCAGAGGAGGAGGAAAACCCTCATTCACTCCCTTGATGGCCCTAATGGCCCTGTTACTGAGGTAGATGAGATGCTGAAAGTGGCTAGTGACTTCTACAAAGACCTGTTTAAGAAAGAAAACCCTTCTGGGTTCTCTCTACAAAACAATTTTTTCTCTGCTTCTGAAAAAGTCTCTCCTGCTGAAAATGAGCTGCTAGAAGCCCCTTTTTCAGAGACAGAGGTGAAGGAAGCCATTTTTAGCTCTTATCCTGATGGGGCTCCTGGTCCTGATGTGATTCCCTTCTTGTTTTACCAGCATTTTTGGGACTTGGTGAAAAATGATCTCTTAGATCTTTTCCAAGCCTTTCATAGAGGAGAGTTGGATCCAGCAACTTACTCATGGGGGGTCTGTTGGGGTCAAGTTAAATAACTGTGAAAGTGATTTTTTTCCTTGCTGGTAAAGGCCTTAGGCAAGGTGACCCCATCTCCCCGCTTTTGTTTAATTTAGTAGTGGACGTTCTTACTAAAATGCTGAGCAAAGCTGCTGATCATAGTCTGATTGCAGGGCTCTGTCCTGAGGTCTGCCCTGGTGGCATCATCTGCCTTCAATATGCAGATGATACCATCCTTTTCTTAGACAATGACTCCACACATGCTAGCAATCTGAAAACTGTTCTAACCTGGTTTGAACAAGTCTCAGGCATGAGAATCAACTACTCTAAAAGTGAACTCATCCCTATCAACATGGATGATCAGGAGTTAGCTGACTTCCTCTCTATTCTAGTCTGTAATAAAGGTAACTTCCCCATTAAGTACCTAGGTATCCCTCTCCACTATGATAAACTGAGGAGAGAGGATATCCAACCCCTTCTGGATAAAATCATTAAAAGGATTGCTGGGTGGAGGGGCAAACTTCTCTCTTACAGAGGTAGATTGATCCTCATACAAGCTTGTTTGGCTAGCATTCCAGTGTATCTCCTCTCCTTCTTCAAGTTCCCTAAATGGGCAGTGAACCTCATCAATTCTCAGATGTCTCATTGCTTGTGGAATGATTTTGAGGGAAATAGGAAGCTACACCTTGCTAATTGGGCCCTAGTCTCTATGAAAAAAGATTTTGGAGGCCTAGGCATACCTAACCTCCAAGAAATTAACATCTGTCTTCTAGGGTCTTGGATTAAAAGATTCTATGAGGAAGACCTGAAACCCTGGAAGCTTCTTATTGCCCATAAATACCTAGGAAATAAACCTAATATTTTTGTCCCTTCCTCCAACCCTAAGACCTCTAGATTCTGGAAAGGATTAAAATCTATTATGCATGCTGTGAAATTTGGCTACAGATGGAACATAGGGGATGGGAGCAGAACCAGGTTCTGGGAAGATAGTTGGTTTGGCACATCCCCCCTAGCAGTCCAATTTTGGCCTATTTACTCTGTCCGCAATGAGCTTAACAAAAGTGTCAATGAAGTTTGGGACGGTCAATGCCTAAAACTCTCTTTAACAAAAGCATTACCTTTACTGCCGAGCCGGATGCCCTGATTTGGCAGCTGGACAATAAGGGGAAGTATTCCTCCAGCTCCCTCTATCATGTTATCAACTTTAGAGGGGTTCAACCCGTGTTTATCCCTGCTGTCTGGAAATTGAGAGTTCCCCCTAAAATTCATGTATTTCTCTGGCTTCTCTCCAAAAACAAATTGATGACTAGGGATAACCTTAGGAAGAGACACATCATCAAACCCCTTGATTGTGTTTACTGCTTGGAACAAGAGTCTTGTTCTCACCTATTTTTTGAATGTATAGTTGCTAAACATCTCTGGGCCCACATTGAGGAATATTTCTCTAGTCAGATTGGCTCATCCTTCGAATCTGTCGCCAGATTCTGGATTGCTACCAAAAAGTGCTCAGTTTTAAACACTGTTAGCTCAGCTGTCCTTTGGTGCCTCTGGAAATATAGAAATGCTATGATTTTCAGTAACACCTCCTGGATTTCCATTCCGCAGGTCTTGAGGTTGATCAGGAACATGGTGAGGAACTGGGCGATTCTCTCCTCCGGATCGGACAAGGACAAGTTGATGAGCTTCGTGGAAACCCTAACAAGATCCCTCCAGAAACCGTTGGCGATCACTTGTGGCTGAACAAGGCTCGACCTGCTCTGGGGCTGGACCCGTGGGCTCGTCTCAAGATCTCTGATGAAGATGATGGGCACCTGGCGCCGAAAAAGAGGGACATCCACCATGCTACGCCTTCCAGCCCGGTCTCTCCGCTTGCTTACTGGTCGCCGCAGGCTGACACGGCCCCTCGGCTGAAGACCATGAAGGCTTCGCTGGACCCTCCTTGTGTCATTTGAGTGCTCTATCCGCTCTGCCTTTGGCACCGCTCGGGTGATTTGTGTTATTCAGAGAACTTGTTCATCCACCCCCTAGTTTGTAGCTTTTCTACCTTTGCTTTCGAACTGCTCTTTGAGCTGCTGTATCAGAATATGTTGTGGTTTCGTTCTCAGCAATGGAACCGGGGAGATGCTCCCTGTTTTTCTAAAAAAAATATTTCATATGTTATTATATATTATTTTTATTGTCATCATATATTTAACAGATACTTACATATGTAAGAAAACAATATCCCACATCTTATTAACTTATAAAAATAATTTCTTAACAAATAAAATCCTGGATTGTTTTGGCACGAAAATCCTAGTGATTGTGTACAAAAGCTTGGTAAGATTTAAGGACGAATGTAATAATATCACTTATTATTTAAATATATTTATAACAAAATGCTCAGCCCCTTTTTATTTTTTGATAACATTGCTGGCCCAACCCAACATTATAATTAGAATCAGCCCAGCAAAATCGTGTATTTCGAGAAAGTGCAAATGGCCTGTAATTTTTTAGGAAATAAAATAAACGGGCCGCATGGACGCTACATTATTTGTTCACCCAGCCCAGCTAATGGCTGTAATTCAAAAAAAAGATCAAATTGACTGTAAATTCTACCGCGCAAAAAAAGACTGTAAATTCTGAAAAAATGGGTTGAATACGTGCCACATTTTTGGAGGCTGAAATGTGGGCCAATAGGTCGAAGCCAATGCAAGTCGTTGTCAATTTAGTCAACAAATGATTCTGACATGTTAGCCGTTGGATTTACATCCAACGACAGGCATCCATCTTCAATCTCTCGTCTTCTTCCTCCAGCGCCGCCGGGACCACCTCCCGCCTCCTGCTGCTAGCAGCTCTGCTTAGCACGCTTCGCTATGAAGCGCTACTCCACCGTTGGCCAGGCCATCCCTCCACCCCTCCACACCTCCTGTTCTTCTCCACCGACTGCCGAACCACACCGCACTAGAACCAGTTAACCCTCGTACACCTCTCCGTCTGCGACTCTACTCCCGCGTCTTCCCATCTCCGGCTCGTTGCTGTCCGGGGCCTCGCCGTCGTCCACCACCTTGGATGCGCTCGGCGCGGCGTGGTCAACGTGGTCAACGAACGACACCATCGGAAGTAGACTGTGCGTGGAGAGGCTGACAGCTGGGTCCACGGCCGCACACAAGGAAATGCCTCCTTATTACGCGCAAAATAATGATTCCTCCACCTGACATCTGGGACCCACCGGAAGGGCCTCTGTATTTCGCGAAATAAAGTGCCCCCTCTAACATGTCGGACCCACCAGCTATCTTCGCACGCAAGGAAGTGCCTCCTTATTACGCACAAAAAATGAATATTCCCCCTGCCAGCTGGAACCCAGCATAGTGGGAGGCTGACTTGTGGGCCTACCAAGTTGACGCGGACGGAGGGCTTTGTCAACTTAGTCAATATGAACGATTCTAGCTCCTGTTACCGTACGATGTTCATCCAATGGCCGTAGTGCTTCTTCAACCTCTGGTCTTCTTGCTCCAGCCGCCCAAACCAGCGTCGGTCGTGCCGCGTGCTCCTGCCTCCCGTGGCCAGTTGTGATGCTGCGGAGGCCTCACCGCCCCCTACTACTCCCACCGCTGGCCAGGCCATCCCTTTACTCACCCACACCCCCTATTAATCTGCGGCGACAGCAGCCTCACACCGTAGCCAAACCAGTGAACCCTCGTACTCCTCTTCGCGTGGGCATCCATTGTGGCGTCTTCCCTGGCTCCGAGTCGTCCCCTTCCTAGTCCTCGCCATCGTCCACCGCCCTGGTGCTCTCGACGCGGTGTCGTCAACGTGGTCAATGACCGACTTCCATCGAAAGAGTACTATACGTGCAGAGGCTGACAGCTGGGTCCACGGCAGCCGCAAGGAAGTGCCTCCTTATTACGCGGAAAATAATTATTCCTCCACTTGACAGCAGGGACCCACCGGACGGGCCACCTGTATTTTGCGAAAAAAATCATTTCCCCCTGACTGCTGGGACCCACCAGACGGGCCACCGTATTTTGCGGAAAAAACGTTCCCCACGCTGTCAACTCGGACCCACCGGAAGTGCCTCCTTATTATGCACAAAAAAATGAATACTCCCCCGGCTAGCTAGGACCCACCTTGCTGGGAGGCTGACTTGTGGGCCTACTAAGTTGACGGGAACGAAGGGCTTTGTCAACTTGGTCAATATGAACGATTCTAGCTCCAGTGACCGTACGATGTCCATCCAACGGCCATAGTCTGGTCTTCTTGCCCCAACCGCCCAAAGCAGCGCTGGTCGTGCCGCTTGCTCCTGCCTCCCCTGGCCGGCTGTGCTGCCGCAGAGCCCTCACCGCCCCCTACTATTCACACTGCAGCCGAACCAATGAACCCTCGTAGTCCTCTCCGCGCGGGCTTCCACTGTCGCGTCGTCCCCTTCCTAGGCCTCGCCATTGTCCACCGCCGTGGTGCTCTCCGCGCGGCGTGGTCAACATGGTCAAGGAACGACTTCCATCGGAAGAGTACTGTATGTGGAGAGGCTGACAGCTGGGTCCACGGCCACAGCCCAGTTTTTTTGTGATTTGCCAAGTGAGTCGCTTTGTCAGGCCTGTTGGCTGCAAATCTTTCAAGACGAGGAGAGCTTTCATTCGGCTGGCCGAGAAAATGGCCCATCAGTAATGAGAAATGGGTTGTACATTTTTAAAACACATCAAACCAGCAATTAGTTTCAAATATCTTTTTTTCATTTCAAGATTTTAAATTACATTAATTTTTATGCATGGAGAATTTGTTGGATTTTATATTGATATACATTTATTTTTAAAATCAGTTTGAATGTGAGTCGAAATTTCGGGATTAAAAACAGTTCGGACCGCACCGAAATATGCAAAATTTCGTATAATTTTTTAACCGTTGCCACAATATGGCTGCAATGCTAACAAAAAGAATATGGGCTCCAAAAAAACCTTAAGAATTAGCAAATGGGCTGTAAATTATTGGAAATAATGGCAGATGGGATGTATGCTGTTTTCCACAGATTTGAGGCTTTCCTAAAAAAAGGTTGACGTACAAGCACTGACTGTTGGATGTCCATCCAACGGCCGTCGTGCTTCTTCAATCTCTGCTCTTCCTGCTCCAGCCGCTCAAAAAAGCGCCGGCGGGACTGCCTGCTCCCTCCTCCTCGCGGCCGGCTATGCTGCCGCGCAGGCCTCACCGCCCAACCGTACTCCCATCGATGGCCCAGCCATCCCTCTACTCACCCACACCTGCTGTTATTCTCCGACGACGGCAGACGAACCAGTAAACCCTTGTACAGTCGTACTCCCCTCCGCCTGGGAAACAACTGCCGAGTCTTCCCTGCCTCCGTGTCGTCCCCTTCCTAGGCCTCGCCGTCGTCCACTGCCCTGGTGCTCTCGGCGCGGCGTGGTCAACGTGGTCAAGGAACGACTTCCATCGGACGTGGACTGTACGTGGAGAGGCCGACAGCTGGGTCCATGGCGGCGGCAAGGAAGTGCCTCCTTATTACGCGGAAAATAATGATTCCTCCACCTAACAGCAGGGACCCACCGGACGGGTCACCGTATTTCGCAAAAAAATGTTTCCCCCTGACTGCTGGGACCCACCAGCTACACCTTCGCACGCAAGGAAGTGCGTCCGGGCAAAAAAATGTTTCGCCCCCCTGACTGCTGGGACCCACCAGCTACATCTTTGCACGCAAGGAAGTGCGCCCGAGTAAAAAAACAAAACAATTCGCCCACCTGACTGCTGGGACCCACCAGCCCCCCGACTGCTGGGACCCACCAGCTACATCTTCGCACGCAATGAAGTGCGTCCGGGCAAAAAAAAACGATTCGCCCCCTGACTGCTGGGACCCACCAGCTACATCTTCGTAGGCAAGGAAGTGCCTGACAGTCGGGACCCACCTGGTCGAAGCGTACGTGGCGTTGTCATTCTGGTCGCAAACGTGTACGTACATATATACTGGTGGATGTAGAGGCGCGCACGTGTCGTAGTAGAGGCGGCCAGGATGCAAGAAAGAAAATACGGCCACGTATGTGTACATACAGGCGGGATCTCGAACGCCTACTCGCGCATACGTACAGCGAGGGCTCGTGTACATGGCTGGGTTGGAACGGAGAAACAGCGTCGTCGTCATGTTCATGGGAGGCAACGGAATGCGTCGTGTTCATCGGGAGGCAACGCGGCTGGGTTGGAATGGAATGCGTGGTCACATTCATCGGGAGGGCTTGGACGGAAGAGGTGATGGAAACGAGGCCTGGCGTATCGCACAACGGAGGAAGCGGACCTCCTACGGTCGAAACGGGGGTCCTATTGATCGGGAGGGGTGTGGCATACCGCAAAACGGAGGAAACGGACCTCCTACGGTCGAAACGGGGGTCCTGTTGATCGGGAGGGGTGTCGCGTACCGCAAAACAGAGGAAACAGACCTCCTACGGTCGAAACGGGGGTCCTATTGATCGGGAGGGGTGTGGCGTACCGCAAAACGGAGGAAACAGACTTGTGTTGGAGCGCTACGGTCGAAACGGGGGTCCTGTTCATCGGGAGGGGTGTGGCGTACCGCAAAACGGGACTCCACCGTCGACCCCCTCCAGCCTCCACGAGCTACTGTTCATCCACCGTCGACCTCCTCCAGCCTCCACGGGCTCCTGTTCATCCAGCCTCCACCGCGCACTACTCCGCCGGCTACTATTCAACCACCCCTCCACCATCTATTGTTCATCCAACCCTCCACACCACGGGGTCCTGTTCAACCACCCCTCCACGGGCACCCCTCCACCGTCTACTGTTCATCCTGCCCTCCACACCACGGGGTCCTGTTCATCCACCCCTCCACGGGCACCCCTCCACCGTCTACTGTTAATCCAGCCCTCCACCACACCACGGGGTCATGTTCATCCAGAGGCAACGCCACTGCTCACTGTTCATCCAAACCCCCCAGCAACGCTCACTGTTCATCCCATCGATCGGCTTCAGTTAGCAGCAGTAGCCAAGGAATCGCTCGATCGGGTTCAGTTAACACCATCGACCGATTGCTCGGGTTCAGTAACGTGTAGCCTGTAGTGCAATCGCTCGGGTTCAGTTAGAGCCCAATGCCTCGCTCGGGTTCAGTTAGAGGCAACGCCTCGCACAATCGCGCGTACATGTAATAGAGAAACGCGCATCGCTCGGCCCCGACCTCCCACCGTAACCGGGAACTCCCCAAAATTTTCCTCCCCCTCGCTTCTACCACAGTTTTTTCCGTCACGGACGGCCCAAAGAATGTCATGCAGCTGCGTCTCTGGCCCGCCCAGGACGAAAAGCCCATTTTCTGTCATGATTTTTTGTCATAGAAGTAGGAGCCCACCACATCTATGATGATACCGGGTTTTGTCACAATTATCGTCATAGAAGTGTCATATGTATGACAGAAACAAATTTTGTTCGGCCCAAAATGTCACGGATGTGGCTTTTTTTTGTAGTGAAAGGAGTTCGTCCAGTCGACCGATCAGGAGTTGTCCTCAAACCCCACAGAACCAACGAAAGTTCGTCAACCCAAGCGCCTATTGCGTGTTTGAGATCACGCATCAGTCGGGGTTTCAGTCCTTTGAGAATTAGGCCATTGGCTCTTTCTGCTTGTCCGTTCGACTGCGGGTGAGCGACAGAAGCATAGTCGACTCGAGTGCCCTGAGAGGCGCAGAAAGCTCTGAACTCATCGGAATCGAAGTTCGATCCATTGTCCGTGATGATGTTGTGTGGGACTCCATATCTGAATGTCAATTCTCTGATAAAACTGACAGTGGTGCTAGCATCAAGGTTCTTGATAGGTTTGGCTTCGATCCATTTGGTAAACTTGTCGACTGCAACGAGCACATGAGTGAAGCCGCTCCTGCCAGTTCTCAGTGGTCCAACCATATCCAGTCCCAAACAGCAAAGCGCCAGATGAGGGGGATGGTCTTCAGGGCTGACGCTGGCTTGTGAGACATGTCGGAGTAGAACTGGCAGCCTTCACATCTGTCGAATATATTTTTCGCCATTTCATTTGCTCGTGGCCAATAGAATCTAGCTCGGTATGCTTTAGCCACGATGGCCCGAGAGGACGCATGATGACCACAGGTCCCCAAGTGGATGTCATTGAGGATCATTCGACCTTCTTCTAGTGTTATGCATTTTTGACCGACTCTAGTCACGCTTTCCCTGAACAGCTGCCCTCATATCACAGTAAAGGCCTTGGATCGACGGACGATCTGTCGAGCCTCTTCTTCATCCTCTGGGAGTTCTTTCTTGAGGATGTATGCAATGTAGGGCACCGTCCAGTCGGGAGTAATGACCAGAACCTCCATGATCAGGTCAACCACGGCTGGGACCTCGACTTCAATCGGATCTGTGGCACTCTTGGGTTGCGGGGGTTCTTCAGTAAAAGGATCTTCCTGAACTATCAGCGAGTGAATATGCTCCAAAAACACATTGCTGGGAATGGCTTATCTCTTGGAACCTATCTTTGCCAAGTCATCGGCTTCTTGGTTTTTCAATAGGGGTATGTGATGGAGCTCTAACCCCTCAAACTTCTTCTCGAGCTTCCTCACCGCGTTGCAGTAACCAGTCATGGCTGGGCTTCTAACATCCCACTCCTTCATCACTTGATTAACTACCAAATCTGAGTCGCCATAGACCATGAGGCGACGGACGCCGAGTGAAATGGCCATGCGCAACCCATACAGGAGTGCTTCATATTCCGCTTCATTGTTCGAGGAATCAAAGTGAATCTGGAGGACATATCTGAGCTTATCTCCTCGGGGGGATACCAGAACTACCCCAGCACCAGACTCATTTAGCATCTTGGATCCGTCAAAGAACATGGTCCAGTGCTCCGAGTGAACTTGAGTCGGCAGTTGCTGTTCAATCCACTTGGCAAGGAAATCTGCTATTGCTTGGGACTTGATAACTTTTTTTGCCTCAAACTTGATATCCAAGGGAAGGAGTTCAATCCCCATTTTGCCACTCGACCAGTTGCATCCCTGTTGTGCAGAATCTCTGATAATGGAGCATTGCTGACGACTGTTACAGAGTGATCTGAGAAATAGTGTGCAACCTTCTTCGTGGTCATGTAAATCCCATAGACGAGCTTCTGATAGTGAGGATATCTCTGCTTTGACGGGGTCGGGACTTCAAAAATATAATAAACTAGGTGTTGAACTTTATAAGCTTTTCCTTCTTCTTCCCGCTCGACCGTATGTATTGTACTGATGACTTGTCCAGTGGCTGCTATATAAAGTAGTAGAGGCTATTTCCTGATTGGAGCAGCAAGCACCGGTTGGGTGGAAAGCAGGGCTTTTAGCTCTGCAAACGTTGCATCAGCTTCTGGGGTCCACTCGAACTTGTCTGATTTCTTCATCAGTCGGTAAACAGGCAGCGCCTTTTCACCGAGGTGAGAAATGAATCGACTTAGGGCAGCTAAGCAACCAGTAAGCTTCTAGACATCGTGCACACGCACAGGGCGTTTCATTCGGAGTATAGCGCCAACTTTCTCTGGGTTAGCATCGATTCCTCATTTGGAAACAAGAAAACCGAGTAACTTTCCGCCTGGAACTCCAAACTTGCACTTGGATGGATTGAGCTTGATATCATACCTCCTGAGGTTGGCAAAGGTTTCAGCGAGGTCAGTCAGTAGGTCAGAACCTTTACGTGAATTGACCATGATGTCATCCATGTATGCTTCCACATTCCGACTGATCTGAGTGAGCAGGCACTTCTGAATCATCCGCATGAATGTGGCTCCGGCATTCTTCAAACCGAATGGCATTGTGACATAACAGAAGCACCCAAACGGGGTGATAAAAGTTGTCTTTATTTCGTCGGGTCCGTACAGACGGATCTGGTGGTACCCGGAGTATGCATCCAAAAAGGACAAACGCTCACACCCTGCAGTCGATTCGACTATCTGATCGATGCGAGGGAGAGGGAAGTGATCTTTCGAGCAGGCCCGATTGATATGCTTGAAATCAATGCACATGCAAAGTGAGTCGTCTTTCTTTGGGACCATGACAACATTGGCTAACCACTCGGAGTGGTAAATCTCTCGAATAAACTGAGCTGCCAAAAGCCGAGCCACCTCTTCCCCGATTGCCTTTCTTTTCTGGACAGCGGACCGTCGAAGATCCTCTTTGACTGGTTTCACCTTCGGGTCGACTCGCAAATGATGCTCAGCCAGTTCCCTGGGAACACCCGGCATGTCAGAAGGCTTCCATGCAAAGATGTCCCAGTTCTCACGGAGGAACTGGATGAGCGCTTCTTCCTATTTGGAGTCGAGTGAGGTTGAAATATGAGTCGGAGCAGCACTGGGGTGTGTCGGGTGAATGTGAATCGACTTCGTTTCACCAGACGACTGGAATGCTGAATCTGTGGCTGGCTTCTTGGCTCGCAGCAAGTCACTCGGATCTGCATTTTTCTGGTATTCTTGCAATTCTACCACGGCCATCTGGGCATCGGCGATCTTTGAGCCCTTCTGGAAGTACTCTTCTGCCTTCTACCAATTACCAGAGATAGTGATCACTCCTCTAGGACCAGGCATCTTCAGTTTGAGGTACACGTAACATGATCGAGCCATAAATCGTGCATAAGCTGGCCTGCCTAGAATTGCATGATAAGCACTCTGGAAATCCACAACTTCAAACGTCAACTTTTCTTTGCGGTAATTTTTGCACCGAAAACCACGTCGAGTGCAATCTGACCGAGGGATGCAGCCTTCTTGCCTGGAATGACCCCATGGAAACTCATATGGATTTCACTGAGGCTGGACATCGGAATGCACATTCCCTTCAACGTTTCTTCATATAGTATGTTCAGGCCACTGCCACCATCCATCAGGACCTTTGTCAGTCGAGTGCCTTCGAGCACCGGGTCGACCACCAGTGCTTGCCTCCCAGGGGTGGCTATGTGCGCTGGATGGTCAAACTGGTCAAATGTAATGGCAGTTTGTGACCACTTCAAGTAACTGGGTGTCGCCGGAGCGACCATGTTCACTTCCCTGTTGATGACTTTCAATCGACTTTTGCTCTCAACATCAGCAAAAATCATCAGAGTGGAATTCACGTGGGGATAACCATCATCATCCTCTTCCTCATCCTCAGCCTTGTCTGCTTCTTTCTCCTTTTCCTTGGATTGTTTCTCTCGGAACTGCTGGATTAGGAGCCGACACTGCCGAGTGGTATGCTTCGTGTAAATGAAATTACCTTCTTCATCCTTTTTGGTGTGGATATGGCACGGCAGATCCAACACATCATTCCCATCTTGATCTTTTACTTTCTTGGGGTTCCACAGCCCTTTGGGCTTCCCCTTGAACTTTCCTTGAACCACAGCCAAGGCTTCACCCGGAGCAGCTGGCTCGGCCTTGTGCTTCTGTTTCCGATCGGAGTTTCCTCCTCCGGCTTCGTGGGCGACTACTTTGTGCTTGCCGCTCCAGAGTTGCTCTTCTTCTTCACCATTGGCATACTTGGTGGCAATTTCCATCATCCGAGCCAGAGTCATATTTCCTGTCCGGCCGAACTTCATATCCAACTCCCAATACCTGACGCCTTCCTTAAAGGCACAAATTGCCTGATGATCTGACACATCTTCTACCGTGTGGTGTAGGGTGATCCATCTCTGGATATAATCCCTCAAAGTTTCATTCGGCTTCTGGACACAACACTGTAATTCTGTCAAACCTGGTGGCCGTTTGCAAGTGCCCTCGAATGTTCTGACAAACACTCGGGCGAGATCTTCCCAAGTATAGATGCTGTCAGGCGCAAACTGATTCAACCATGCTCTAGCCGAGCCCTCCAACATCAGAGGAAGGTGTTTCATGGCCACTTCATCATTGCCGCCACCAATCTGGACAGCCACTCGGTAGTCTTCAAGCCAAGTGTCAGGCTTGGACTCTCCGGTGAACTTACTAACTCCAAACGCCAACCTGAAGTTGGGGGGAATCACCCCAGCTCTGATAGCTCTTCTGAAGCACTCCGGACCAGAGACATGCACCCTGTTGCTGGTCTGTGGTTCTCTGTCATGACCCTCTCGGTGAGCTCTGTTTCTGTCGACCAAGCCCTGCACGAGAATAGATCTCGCATCAAAGCCTGGCTCCCTGGGGTCGACTGGAACACCTTGCCCAACAATGTTAGGGCGTCTGTCTTCATGCTGCCGAGGCACATACGACCCGCTCCTCGGGGGAGGTGTGGGCACTCGACGGCGATCATCATGATCGACTCGGCGATCATACTGCTCTCGGTTTCTGTACTGATCTCGTCGATCCCCACGTCCCTCACGCCTCGGAGGCGATCTTGGGCTATGGGCTGACTGAAGTGTGTCTGCCATCACAGATCTGCTGTGGATCCTATCCCGCGACTGTGATACAACCGTATTCTGTTCTCCCGCCGCCCGGAGCAAGGCTCGGATCTGCACCAGACCTCGACCAGCTTCCAACTGGGAGGGTTGGATTGACTCTGCTATCCGGGCAGCAGCAGCCAGATTCTGGATCAGGGTTCGGTATACCTGAGTCGGAGGAGGAAAAAGCTGGCATCGACTGGATTCGGGAGCGCGCTGTCGAGCGCGATCGTCGAGTGCATGCTGGCGGTTCTCCAGTCGAGTGCGCTCAACCAGGTTGTCCAAGCGCGCCTGCTCTAAGGCCTGGGCCTCAGGGGTTTCTCCAACTATAGGAGTATGCAATGCATCCATGTTCCAGCGGCGGAGTTCCTCCCTCTGTTGCGAGGAGAGGGGTTCAGGGCGGTACTCCTCGTGAACGCGCGACGGATCGCCGTTCTCGTCGCCTTCGTCTTCACGGTTGAAGCCAGGAGGGCTGCATGGTCCGTTGACCATCAAAACTTCCGCCGCCGGGTCGCTGTTATCGCACTCAGATGTGGTCTCTACGGAGCCAGTCGACAGATCGAACAGGCTGTAGAGAGTTTTGTCGGGCTCGATCGCCGCAACTTGAGGGGTGGCCGACTGGCGGGCCACTGCATGCTTCACCCACCGCTGAAGCCTCGACCGACCGGAGCATTTGCTCCGGCGGGCCACAGGGAAGGGGAAAGCTGCTGGAGTCGACTGGTACTGGGTCGACGGTTGCCGCAGGAGGATGCCGCAGACGCACGCACGAAAGTGCATCGCCCAGCGGGCGGGGAGCGCATAGACGTCGAGTGGAGCCTCCTGAAGCCAGCCGGGGTCGTCGGCGAAAACACGAGCGCGCCGAGACGGATCTCGCGGCCCTCAACCAAAGCTCCGCCTGGAACCATGATGAAGGGGATCGGAAAAATTGCAACTTCTCCAACAAGTCGCTAAGACACCTGCCCCACGGTGGGCGCCAACTGTCGTGGTTCTAAGACTGACAGTAGAATAGGGGGGTAGGGATGTAGAGGTAAGATCCTAGCTATGGAGGAGTTGTACACACGAGTTTTACGAGTTCAGGCCCTTCTCAGAGGAACTAACAGCCCTATGTTTCGGAGCCCTGAGGCGGCCGACTGAATATATGTGTGTGAATTACAGAAAGTGCGAACCCCCATCCCAGAGGAGGGGGTGGCTTATATAGAGTGCGCCAGGACCCCAGCTCCCCTCCATTACACAGGGTTCAATGTTCATAAAGGTGGGGCGTTACTGGTAACGTCTACAATAAAGTGTTATAGATGCCCATAAAGCTATGGTTTAAGTCCTGATTGTTGCAGAGTGGAGGGCTTCTCATCTTCTAGTGGTCGAGTGTCTTCAAGGTGGTCGAGTGAGCACATCTTCATGGTCGAGTGGATGATGGTTTCTCTTCGACTGCTTCTGATTCTTTGTAGAGATGTCCTTGGGGAGGGTATGTCGGACAGATCCATGACCCTACCCTAGGTACATAGCTTCGTCAGTACCCCCCTTTGTTCATATAATATTTTTATATTACCACATCCTATTTAATGGATAACATGTAATATTATTTTTAGTACATTAGTGGGACCGGCTCATTAGCACGTACTACCATTCGCCTTCACTTACTGGTGGGTTCCATGTGTCCTCTCTCTCTCCTCCCCTTCTGTGTTTAGACGCATGGGCAAACACAAAGAACTCGCGGGCGATGTTGCCGTTGACCATATCTGGACGCGTTCACAAGTTACTACACCAGTTTCACGTACCAGTAGTACTAGTCAATGTGTACGTGCAATGCACGTTAATTTTGAAGTATATTAAGTGCATGCGGATATTAAGTAGGATATTATTTGCGTGTTATTATGTGATTAGCACTATTTTTGGCATGAAATTAACTGCACGCTAAACGTGTTGAGCGCTCGACATTGAAGCAGTCTAGGTTGTTAGATGCGAACGAATACATGTGGCTTCATGACATTTTATATTTAATTAGATACGGCTCTAGCAGAACATTCAATCGATCAAACCATAGATTTCATTCAATCTGACTCCGACTTTACATTCATACGATGATCGATCTAAAATAAACGGAAATGATAAACGTTTGGATTTTAAGCATGGCAATCCTAACATTTTTCATGGCAAATTTAGATTACGCGGCGGCGGCGGGGGCGTCTTGCGGTGGGAAGCGGCTCCTCTGCCGTGCTCTGCCGGTCGTCGGGCCACTGACCGACGGCAAGGGCGGCGTCTTGCACCGTTTTTGGCATACTCCTGGACGTTGGCCCTAGCTTCAAGGAAGGCCACAATGTTCTGGACTTCGGTCTCCAGGAGCGAGTCAACTGGCGGGAGGAGGCCACTGGCGTTGGTGCAAGGAAGCGGTCGACGGCGGCCATTCATGCCGCTGAGGGGGGCACTGGCACCTGCACGGGGACAGCCGCTGGCAACGACGCGGCGGAGACATTCATATGCACGGGCACCGGCATGGGCGCGCACATAACTGCACGGGAAGGCGCATGCGCTGGAAGGTGCACGGGCACGTGAAACTCGATGGGTACCTCGTGGAACCCCGTGGCATCAAGCTCGGAGACAATGTGCGGCTCCCAGCCCATCAATGCCACGGGGATGGGCACTGGCGCAGTCGGGGCGACGGGAGCCGGAATGGGAGCGGGGACAGGCGCGGCATCTTCCCGCAAGGCCGGTTCAAGCTCGTCCCAAAGTGCATTATGTTCTTGAGACTCCGGCTGGGTGTCTTCCTCAGGAAACTGGAAGACTAAGGGCAGACCATCGTGATGCGGCATGGCGTATGGTTAGGTCAGGCTGGTTGGAGGTAGAAGACATGAGAATCGGAGAGGAAGAGAGAATATTGTAGCGATACAGGGTAGTGCGGGGTTAATTTTAAACTGCAGCACCGGCGACATTAAAAGTGGGAGCAGTTGGGACGAAGGTGGGCGGCGGAGCTTGGTCAAAGGGCTCGCCTCCCGGTGAGCCTGAGCAGCGGTCTGCTCGCACACCTCCTGTCAGCCAGCGCATCGGTCTGCTCGCACGCCTCTTGTCGACTCACGCGCTTGCTCGGAAGGCACCTGCCGATGAGAAGCGGGACTCGTGGCGGCACGTAAACACCCACGGTTTCAATAAATACCTTGGATCTTCATTTGTGCAACTTCGCATAAGCAGTCTGTCTCAAATTGAAGAAAAAATTACGTAGGAATATTTGTGCCATATCACGTGACCATGCTCAGTTTCATGAATTTCTGGTCACTTTAGGATTTTCTGAAATTTAAAATCTAGGATACGGAACAATATCATAACCTGCACCATGCAATAAATTTTCAAGCGATACATCTTTCCTGTTGTATTTCTTAAGAAAGGATTTGGTTAAACATTTTGCTTAGTCAGACAAGTTATATATGCAGAGTAAAAGGATAATCCCTCTGTACCAGTGCATTGCCTGATATATTAAGTCAAGCACTCGGCACGAACAAACGGGCTCAATTCTGTGCTCATCCTGGTGTAGTACTATTAATGGAGTTGACGGGTGACCTTGGGTAGTGGCGACCGAGGGAATTGAACCGTGCTCCGCACGGTTCGTAAGGTTGTCTAGTTACTAAAGCATCCCTCCATTGTTCATCGGTAGTCACTATGGACCGGGGACATGAGGGGAATTTCCTAGGGCTGGAATTTTGGCCGCTAGATATTTCGACTCAAAACACGGAGGCTCGACTGGTTTGGGTTGCCTAATGTGCATACCACGCACGCCACCAGAAGGACATGAGCCCGGTTTTTTTGAGGATCAACACGAGCCCGGTTTTTTTCCTTTTTTGAGGATCAACACGAGCCAAGGTCTGGCTGGTACACCGTTGGGTCCTACCATTCAAGTATACAAAATGAATCTTTCAAATTGCTGAACGAATCTATGTGTATTACAATGCCCGTATTTTCCTTGCAAATAGTAATCTCAACGTGGTAATTGATTTATGACAAGTTCTTGAATTAGAGTGAGTTTGTGATATAGTGATCTCAACATGGATTTGACATTTCGTGGTATCCCTAGTAAGTTTTCATTGCAAATTCAAATTTAAAAGATGAAGGGTATGGTGGTGAGAAAACTTTGTATGTATCAAGCATATAACCACACACACACACACAAACAAAACAACAATCCAATAAGTATAGTGCATCTATTTTCCAAACCATGCATGTATGACACAAATTCAAAAATACTCCTTCTATTCCTAAATATTAGTCTCTTAGATATTTCAACAAGTGACTACATACAGAGCAAAATGAGTGAATCTACACTCTAAAATATGTCTATATACATCTGTATGTGGCAGTCCATTTGAAATCTCTAAAAAATACTAATATATAGGAACGAATGGAGTAAAATGTAAGACATGCATGGTCCTCAATTCAATATTCAAAATGAACAGGAAACTGAAACATGAATATTAAGTCTAGTGCTACACTACATGCAAATGTTGTGTTTAGGCGGAGCTACGTAGATTGTCGGGGGTTAACCCCTCGACCTTAGATAAAATTATGATGTTGTGTTTAGGATTGTTTAGATTATATTTGTCCCCACCCTCCCAAACACCGATTGGTTCTGCACCCCCTCCTCCCTAGGAGAATATCATGTGCCCCCACACCTTAGATGCTATATACTGATACGAGTTCCTTGGAGCTTGTAGATCTGAGATGTAGGAGCTCACGGGATGTCTTAATATTTTTACAGGAAACCTTGATGACTTTGAGAATTGCACACAATTTGTACAAAAACTACTCAGATGCCCTTGGATCCCATATCCAACGACCTCGAAGCTCATATCACCGTAGCATCTAAGATGAAGGAGGACATCATATTCTCCTGTATGTAAGAATATCATGTGCTACCACACCTTAGATGCTTTGGTGATACAAGCTCTTCGGGGCCATTGGATTTGTGACCCAACAACTCCTAGGTGGTTCAAATGTTTTCTTGCAGAAAAGCCCCCAAAGAGTTCGGCCACTGCTTACAAGCACAAAGACTGCTCATATGCCATTGGATCTCAGATCAAACGACCTCAAAGCTCGTATCACCGTAGCGTCCAAGCTACGAGAGCACCTGATGTTTTCTCACACGGGAGAATATGAGGTGCCCCCACACCGTAGATTCTATGGTGATACGAGTTCACGGAGATCTAACGGCTCACATTAGGAGGTTTGAATGTTTTTGCAATATACGCCTGAGAGAGTTTGGGAATTGCGCAGAAAGTACAAGTACTACACATGTGGCATCTGATCACAGATCATATGACCTAGATGCTCGTATCACCGTATCGGCTAATTAAGCTACGGGGAGCACCTAATATGAGCAACGGGGAGCCGTTGGATCCAAGATGCAGTGGCACACATGAGGCCTAAATGTTTTATTTGCAAAAAAACCTCGGAGAGTTTGGAAATTGCGCATAATTACAAAGACTACTCCCAAGCCATTGAATCTTAGTTCCAACGATGTAAAAACTCGTATCACCATAGCATCTAAGCTGCGGGGTGGATGTGATATTCTATGCCACTGTCATTTTTGTTCGTCAACTTGCAAAATATGTGTAACTCGTGTCGTTACTTGTCTAATCGCGCAAAATGTTTGTTCAAAAAAACCATCCTACACTGAAATATCGAAACAACACATGGGGGTCCCACTTGTCATTGATCAAATTTGGACCTAAAACTAACAAATATGAAAGACAAGATTCGAACTAGCAACCTGGACTACAAAGCATAAGTCGATAGCATGAAACAACAATGGTTGTTGTCTTTGACCCATAACTTGATTTTATACAGTATTATGTTGAGTAGAGTAGAGGGAGTGCCTCGTCAACACGTGCATGACCGTTGACTCACTTACTGGTGGGTCCCAGGTCTGCGATCTCTCTCTCCTCTCCATCGTCTAACCTTTAGACGCACGGGCACATACGAAGAGCGGCGCTAGCTTGCCGTGGTGTTATTATAACTAAAAAAAGCTTGGAAAATAGAAGAATCGCCTAGAACAAGAGATGTTGTGGCTGGTCGAGACGGAGCTAACCACACCTATCCTCTGTGCCACGTTAGCATGATGAAGCTATGTGGCTAGTGGGGTGTTTTCAACCGACTGGCTGGGTCCCGAGGTCGAACCATAGGTACTACTATGTCTGATATAGTATACTTTTACACGCACATTTTTCCTCCGTGCCGAGACGTGGCACACCCTACCATGCGGTTTCGGGGTCCTCCCGGGTGGTGCACGCATATATTCTTCCTTGCTAAGACGTGGGACGCCCTACCGCGCGTTTTCTGGGTCCTCCTCGGTCGTAGCGCCGAAGCAAGTAAATGAGTCGTCAAATCACGAAAGACCACCTTTCCCGCCGAGTACATCAGTGAAGCACGGTGGCTAGCTAGTTGGGCTAGTGCGACCGATTAGCTAGGCCGCCGCCACATTTCTTTTTTCACCCTTTTTTATCTCCTTGACGGCAGGTAAATTTAAATATCCACCGCGGCGTTGCTCTAGTCTTTGGGTGCGGCAGGCGCGGCAGGATTTTTAATTTTTTGATTGACGGGAGCAGGTGCGGCAGGATTTTTAATTTTTTTGCTTCCTCTCCCCATTGCTTCTACCTGGTGCCATGGCGGCGTAGCAGATCACGGAGTCTGAGGTGAGGCGCTTGACACAGGAGCTCGAGGCCAAGGATGCGGAGCTTAGGGCCAAGGACATGGAGCTCCGTGAGCTCAAGGAGGAGAGGAGTGACATGCTCCTCTGTTATGTGTGGGAGTTCACGGAGCTTCAAAAGCGACATGCGTCCACCACAAAGATGCTCGAGGCGTCGGCGGCCTTGCTGTAGAAAGCGGGAGATACGGTAGGCCGTCAGGGGAGCCGACTGGAGTGCGAGCGGGCCGATCGTGACGAGCTCCAGGTTCGCCTCAGCCACTTGGTGGACCAAGTTGCCACGCCTGTGTTGCGACTGTGTGGTGCCTACTATCGTGCCAGCGCGACCATGCCGGCCGTCGGGCTAAACCCGTTCGACCACCCCGTCGACTTCAATGAGATGCGGCTTCCTGACCTGGTCTCCTTCTTCACCTATATCTCCAAGGAGCTGAGCCGTCTCCGTGCGATGGTGGGGGCGGAGCTGGAGAAGTAGGGGTTGCAGGCTGCCGTCATCGTTGCCAGGCGAATCCTCTCAGGGCTCCGTCACCGGAATCCATTCGTGCCATTGGATGCCTCTTTGACGAGCTGGCTCCTGTCAACCAGGAGCGGGCTCTGCGGGCCATTGCACCCTGCATCACCAACATCATGTGCCTCGAGAAGTAGCGGGACTTCGATGGTGTTTAGGCATCCTCTGCATGGGCATGTCCATGTCTTGGCGCAACATGACAGTTGGATCAAACTCAGATGGTGCAGATCAGTCACTGTAGCACAAAGCGTGTGGGTGTGTTTGGTTGCATTCTCATCTCAATATAGTTGTTCCCTCTTCGTGTATTTGTGTTAACCTACTAGTGTGGACTCATGCGCCCTTCATGCACTCTGCCAAACACCCAAAAGTGGGTCGAGAAGGGAACTTTTGCTCCCATCCCGTGCACCCTTCATACACCCTGCCTAACACTGAGTCGTCGTGCTTCATATGGTTCATGTTTCATGGAGTACTGTAGCACTGTACTCTCCGTGCGCTGTAGACCTAGTTATGTTGACATTGATCTCACCGTCCATTCTCGACCAGACAGTCAAAAAAGCGGTACTATCTTACATTACTGTTCATATAGTTGACATGCGCACAACATCATTTGTTATCGTCATATCTTACTACACTAGCAACAAGATTAAGTAGTACTGACGTATGAACCACTGCACATGCCTAGTAGTAGGAGCACCATGTATGTTCAAGTGGCTACCGTGTTTCGCACTCCTCCATCGTAAGAGTGGAAACACTTGTTGTAATCATTTTTTTCTTTAGAAAAAATAGTGGACTCGCTCTATGTGCGGATCCTCCTCGACGGTCGTCGGGAACTTTGCTACTCACTTTCGCCGACGTGTGGGACAGCTATCATCAGGGTCCACCAGCCATGCACTAAATTACTCCATAGTAGAGTGCCCAACTGCACGGTAGACTACCCCGATCGAAGCACCGCAGTAATGCCCAATGAGCCGTCAAATCACAAAACCCCCTCCTTTCCAGCAGTAGGTTGGACGGATGAAGCAACCATCTTTTCAATCTTCTCTCTCAGCTTCCTCTCTACCAACCCTCGCTTCTCCCTCATCTTGTTCCTCATTTCTTCAAGAAAACCCAGACCTACTTCTGCCATTGTTCTTCTCTCCCAAAGAAGGAAAGGTGAGCGCATCAATGGTGTTGATTCTGGCCAAGGCCTGGTCTTGCAACCCTAAGACTGATCCTATAACTCCCTCTCTGTTCTTCTTTTGGGTTTGTGATTATGGTTTCTTTTCTTTTATTTCTATTTGATAGTTTCTTGATGGACGCTGGAGCACCGGCCGAAGTGATGTCTATGGCTCTGGCAAAAACCATTGAGGCTCATGGTACGAAGAAGCGCAAGCACCCCACCGAGACTACCGCAGACAAGCTCAAAGCCATCGCCCTGTCCAAGCCCCCCTCTCCGGGTGTCAGGGGTTTGGTGTGACATATGCCAAAGGATGGCTTATCATGGTGGGGGCGAGTAGAACATCGCCGGTGCCTAGAAACAGGATGAGGCGAAGACATGCACGCCGGCGAATCTTACCCAGCTTCAGGGCTCTCCAAGGAGATAATACCCCTATTGCTGCTCTGCGGGGTCTCCGCATGATCACTATGACAAAGTGTTTACACGGTCGCTCCTTGAGCTGTTTCTTGGAGGTAGGAGAGGCCAAGGCTAGCTCTCTCCCTTCTATGTGATCTGGTCTAGAGCTAATGGGTTCCAACCCTTTGCATGGGTGCCCTGGGGGGTTTATATAGGCCTACCCCCCAGGGGTACAATGGTAATCCGGCTGGACGCGGGCCCAGCCATCAGTGCCTCTGGCCTCCGTCTTCTCTGCCGACCGTTGGGGCCCGCCGACTGGCCTGGTACGCAGCCGACAGGCCGCGTTCGCCGCGGGCGGGTCTTGCCGGCTTCTGATTACTGTAGTCGTGCTTCTGATGACGCGGGCTTGATCATGAGGTCGTGGCAACAGCCCCGCAATCTAGCGGGCGATCACTGTTGCCACTCCCCATCACATCTTGATTAATGGCGCGTGGGCCCCGGGGGAGGGCTCGGCCGACTCCCTCGGTCCGACTCCCGACGGGTCCGACTGGTGGTTCTCCTGCCGTCTCCTGAGGTCTCACTGACTGGTGGGGCCTGCTGCCTCTAGACCGTACAGACAAGCCATCGTGGGTGCAGGATTCGGCCCTGCGGTGCTGATGTCAGGGCCGTCATTGCAACAGTGCCATGCCGCACGGAGATCTTCTGGGGTACGGCGTGTTGTGGCCATGTCTGCCCTTGGTAAGAGGCGGGGGTGGGCTTCGCTGTAGCCACGCCCCTGCCCCATCCCCTTTGACAAGGTCATGGGGTTTGTTGGAGTCGTAGGCCGACTCCCCAAAGTCGGCTTCTTTGGAAGTCGCCAGTCGGGAGTCGGCTTTATCCTGAAGTCGTCCTTGGGACTCGGCCATGAGCGGGCAGTTGGCCGTCTTGCCGTCGACTCCTCAGAAGGCGGCTCTTCGTCCTGGGGTCTTGAGGGGCGCAGCCTGCCCCGATGTCTTGAAAGGTTCTGGGGCTCGGGTTGGCCGACCCGTGGCCCATTACTCCGAGAGTAGTCCCCGAAGCTGGTGAGGCGCCGTGGATGATCGGCCGAGAAGCCTCAGCAGTTTCTCTTTCCGGGTGCTCAACACATGGTCTTTGATGGACTTCTGCCGGGCCGACTAGAAGGAGTCGAACTCGCTCGATTCGGACTCACTCAATTCCGACTTGCTCAGTATTTCGAACGCCGTGGCGGGATTTAAGTGGCGTGCTAGCTAAGCCTCCAGGCCGCCGCCCATTCTAGGCCTGTCACGCGATGGCACGTGGCTGGGCCGTCCTGCCAGCCTACGCGCGCGACGGGACAGGCCCATTGGCGGGGCCTGCCACTACCGCGCCTCTGCGCCCGAGCGGATCCGCTGCGGCCCCGGTGGACGGTTGGGATTCTTGTGGAGTTACTGTGCGCAGTAACTTTATCATGGATCGTGGGGGTCGTGGGGCCATGGGCGCAGTAAATCCCCACGGTCGCCCCCTTGGCTTCGCAGCCCACAGGGCTATAAGTAGGGGGTAGAGGGGGGCACGCGCGCCCCTCCTTTCCACTACTCCTCGCTCTCTTCCTTCTTGCTGCTTCTTCGCTCTCTTCCTTCTTGCTGCTTCTTCGCTCCACCGTGCGCCCAAGCTCTGGCGAACGCTGCGGCGACAGCTCGCGATGAGTTCTTCCTCCACCGCCGTGCCTCCCCCGGTGCGCTCCGGCACCTAGGACGGCTCCGAAGTTCATGAAGACCACATCCAGTTCCTCCGCCGGACTCGTCGGCTCCCCGGCGAGGATCGTGTGCAGGTGCGTCTTGCGCCGAAGGGGGAGATTTCCCCCGCACCGTAGGAGGGCGAGCGGGTTATCTTCCGCTCGCACTGCCTGCGCGGGTTGGGGCTGCCGGCGAGCAGTTTCTTCCGATCCTTCCTGGAGTTCTACGGCCTCCAGCCGCACCACCTCACCCCCAATGTAGTGGTGCTGTTGTCCGCCTTCGTGGCCATGTGTGAGGGCTTCCTCGGAGTCCTCCCCACCCTTGAGCTCTGGGGCAGTTCTTCTTCTCTAAGCTCAGCACCCAGGACGCAGGCGTGCCGGCTCAGTGCGGCGCTTTCATCGTCGTGCGAAGGTCGGGGGCCGACAATCCCTTCCCCTCCATCTCACTGATCAAGTCGGTGAAGATGTGGCAGAGATTCTACTTCTACGTCAGGAACGCCTCCGCGAGGGGGGACTGGGTCAACCTGTCGGCATTCGAAGTCGGCCCGCCGGCTGGGCGACTGCCCAACTGGTCGTACCGGGCCAAGTCGCTGACGCCTGCGGGAGCCGGTGCCATCACGCGACTCCGAGTGCTGACGCAGTCGGAGGGTCTGACTGGTCCGGACCTGCTAGCCGCCTTCGTGGCGCGCCGAGTTCTCCCACTCCAAGGCCGCCCCCATATGATATGCCAGATGAGCGGGCACCGCGACCCGAGTCGGATGTGCACCAAGGACATGCCTCACGAAGAGGTGGCCTTCATGGTGAACTACCTCTCGAACAGCAGGCTCCTGGAGGATTGGCGGTTCGGCAAGGAGCCGTACTCCCGCGCCAACCCCCCGCCCGTGGTGAGTCGCCTTTCCTTTCTTCATTTGGATTGTCTTCTTTCTTGCTGAGTTTTGTTTTGACCAGTCGGCTTTGTTTAGAATCCCCTCCTCCACCCACCAGCCGGCACCTCGGGGCCGGCCCGCGAGTTCCTCGCTGACCGGGCGGAGAGCGAAGTCGACGACCCCGATCTGGGGGCGGCGACTTTGGAGGACAACGCCGAGGGAGGAGGAGGAACAGCAGGCGACTTCAGGCCTTCGGCCACTTTCGCTGACTGGCCTGACAACGACGCCGAGGGAGAAGTCGCCCCTCGCCATCGGCCAGGAGCCAGCCAGCCAGGCGCAGGATCTTCTGCCGCGCCAGGTGCTCCAGGCGGCGGGAAGAAGCGCAGGGCCGTGCCGACCAGGTGCTCCAAAGAAGCCCAAGGGCTCGGCTGCGGCGTCTCGGTGGGACGAGGTGGCTGCGAAGGCCATCCGCTTCCGTAAGGAAGTGAAGAAGCCACCATTGGTCTCCGCGTGAGTATTCTGTCTTCAAAGTTTTATTCTTTCTTTGTGACTTTGTCTGAGTCTTCGCTTGCTCCTCTTGCTTCAGGGCTCCCCTCACTCTTGAGAGGGTCACCGCCGCCTCCGTCATGGGGTCAGCGGAGACGTCCGCCACCACTCGGCGGATTGACCCTGTTGCTGACCTCCGGGAGGCGACGGAGCGGAATGCGCAGGAGAAGCGCAACGAAGAAGAGGCCCTCCGCCTGGAGAAGGCGGAGGCCGACAGGGCGGAGGCCTCTGCCAAGAAAAAACTGGCGGAGGCCGAAGCCGCCGCCGCGATGAAGCGGCAGGCTGAGGAAGCCGCACGTCGCAAGTCGGCGGTGCTCGTCACTCCGTTGAATTCTGCGCCGCCGCCTCCGGAGTTCACGGGGCAGACTGGGGAAGCCGGCGGGGAGAACCCCGTTGTGGAGAGGGAAGGCGGCGACCCCTCTACGCCGGACGTGAACGTTCCGCCTCCGCCGCCGTCTGAAGGTGCACAAGGCAAGCAGCCAGCGGACCCTCCGATGCTGCCGACCGAAGACGAGGCCGTGGCGAGGCTACTCCTCCAAGTCGGCTCGCCAACGCGCCGCCGTCTGGAGAAGGCGACTTCGTCACCCCGCCCCCTGGAAGCCGGCACCGCCAGCTCGGCGATCCTAGACGCCGAAGCGACAAGCGCCACTCCCATTGGGTGGGTGCGAGGAGGCGGCACCGGGCTGCTGAACCAGGCACTCCTAGACGTCCAGGAGAAGCTTCACGCTGAGGGCGACGCTCTCCAGAGTTGCACCAAGGCGTTCCTGGCGTCGCGGGCAGACGTCCAGGTATGTTTTTTCCCTTTGGTCTTTGTTTTTCTTGTTCCTCTCTATGGGGGCGCGCCAGCGCACCCACTGGGTGTAGTCCCCGAGTTTCGGGCTGGCTGCTAAGCAGGCAGCCCGGAACTCCAATTGATGAACTCTGGGTATTAACTTTTTGTCTGAAACGTTCATCGCAGGATTACCACAACATCCGCGTCACTGCCTTCAACCGTAATGTTGAAGAGCTGGGCAAGCGGACCGCCGATCTGTCGAAGAGCCGGAGTAAGTCCTTTTCGTTATTCGCGGGGGCGTGCTGGCACACCTGCGGGCTGTAGTCCCCGAGATTCGGGCCGATTGCTGAGCAGTCGGGCCGTGTCTTCCTGGCGACCTTCTTTTCCTGATGACTCAACGCCTTCTTTCTTTCTTCTTCTCAGGGGCCAACGCTGCTCTTCAGCAGCAGCTGAGCGACGCCAACTCCTCTTTGTGCGCCAAAGAGGAGGAGTGCAGCAAGCTCGCCACGGAGCGCGATCTGCTGGCCACTCAATTGGCAGAGCAGAAGGAGCTGCTTGTGAAGACGCAGAGGGAGGCGGAGGAGACGGAAACCGCCCTCCTGGCCGAGTTCGCGAGCGAGCACTCCTCCTGGTCTTACAAGGAGGCGCTGCTGTCCTCCGGCTTCCACGAGATTGAAGACATCGTTGATAGTGAGTTTCTTTATTTTCTTTCTTTGAGCTGCCGATTTAAGTCATGCTGACTCCTGGTTTTTGACTTGCTCCTTCGTTTCTTCCTGTCTTTGCAGGCTTCTTCCCTGGGCAGTCACAGGCCGCCATCCAAGCCATCGAGGCTGACCGTGAAGGTCGGAGGGTGGAGGGTGCAAAGATTGCAGGCGACGCCCCCCGAACTCTTGACGAGCACATCCTGAGCATCGAGGCTCACCTTCGGCCGGCTCACCGGATGCTGCGCCGGCTTCAGTGCGTTGGTGCCCAGGCGATTGCCGCCCTGTGGCCGGATATGCAGGCTCCGCGCACCCCCAGCCTGACAGCCGACTGGCTAGAGGTCGCGGCTGGTCGTCTTGAGGCCTGGAAGGGCTCTTCGGCCCGAGCTGGAGCGCGTCGGGCCTTGGAGTTCGTCAAGGCATGGTATCCGGGGCTGGATCTAGACTGGCTGGCCACACTTCGGTCGGAGGCCCAGCCGAAGCTGGCGGCTGCGGAAGACGCCCTCGTCAAGCGTGCTACGGCGATCGCCGAGTACACCGACACCAGCATCTTCGTCCCCGAGCGGTCTGAAGACGGCGAGGAGGTACCGCCAGAGTGGTTTGGGATGAACCCAGACTACGGCGAGGACCCGGCGGAGGTGATTGGCTCCAGCGTCGAGGAAGAGGGCGGGGCGGAGGACAGAGGCAAGGCGGAGGCACCAGAAGACGGAGCAGACGGCCAGCCTCAGCTCGACCGTGCCTCCAGCAATGAGCCACGTGCGACCGACCCGACTGCCGTCGGAGGCGATCAAGCCGAAACTAGCCAGCCGGCCGCCCCGACACCTGGCGCTGGCGCCTCCTCCGACCCTCTGAATCCGTCTCTTGCTTCCTAAGCTGCCGATGTATCTTTGTTTTGTCTGCTTTAGTAGTCTTTGAAGAACTTGTTAGTTCGCACAATTCCACCCGCAGGGTGTATTTTGAACCTCTGCTCGAAAATTCGGCCAAGGGCCTATGTTATGTAAATATATTTATCTGAGTTCTATCTTTTCTTGCTCATTGCTCTTTTGGCTTTTTTCCTTTGCCGCTTTCTCTTAGTTGCCTGCCTTGCCAATCGGACAGCCGCTCTGTGGACTGTCGCTGGATCAAGTGCTTGGCTACTTTGGGAAAGCAAGTACTTAGCCGTTTTCAAGAGTTTTTGAGCAAGTTGGATAGAAGACGGCAATCCGACTATTCGAGAGTCGGTTTTGCAAAAAAGTCTGGAAGCCGTCTTGAGCTATGTTTTATGCTTTGAGTCCTTAGCCATTTTTCATGCGAATGCCCATTCTACCTTACTGCTGCCCACCGTACAGTCGCTCTGCGAGCTGCGGCTTCTGACAGGAGACGGTTTAGGCGTTTACACACTACTTGTCCGACTGCAGGAAGCATTTCATAGTGCAAGGCGACAAGTCCTCGGGCCGACTTGTCGAGCCCGGTGCCAAACGGCATAAAAAGGAGTAACATACTTGCAGTCATAATTTTTATCATACAGACAAAAGAGGGCAGTCCCCGAGCTCGTCTCGGGGGTCCGAAGTCTTGGTACTTTAATACAAAAGGTAGCATGGTACATACTGCATCAACTGTAAAATCTTCGGAGGAGATTTGCATTCCATGGCCGCTCTGTCTCCTTGCCGGAGTCGTCCCTCTTGCGTGCTCGGGGCTTCTGAGCGTCGATCAGGTAGTAGGAATCATTGCCCAGTACTTTGCTGATGATGAAAGGGCCTTCCCAAGGCGCCGACAGCTTGTGCTGGCCGGCTGTTCGCTGGATCAGCCGGAGCACAAGGTCGCCTTCTTGGAAAGATCTTGGCCTGACCTTCCTGTTGTGGTATCGGCGCAGGCTCTGCTGGTAGATGCTGGACCGGCTGAGTGCCAACAGCCGGCCCTCTTCCAGCAGATCGACGCCGTCTTGTCGTGCTTCTTCTGCTTCCTCCTCGGTGTACATGGTGACTCGTGGGGAGTCGAACTCTATGTCCGTTGGGATGACGGCTTCGGCACCGTAGACGAGGAAGAAGGGCGTGAAGCCGGGTGACTTGTTTGGAGTCGTGCGCAGACTCCAGAGGACGGCTGGCAGCTCGTCGAGCCAGCAGCCAGCCGAGCGCTCCAGAGGCTCGATCAGCCGAGGCTTGATGCCGGACAGGATGAGGCCGTTTGCTCGCTCCACTTGGCCGTTTGACTGCGGATGGGCGATGGACGCTAGGTCCAGTCGGATGCCCTGTGTTGCGCAGAAACGGGCCAAGGCGCCTTTGGCGAAATTTGTGTCGTTGTCGTCGATGATGTTGTGTGGTATGCCGTACCGAATTGTGATATCGGAGATGAAAGTTACGGCAGTCAGACCGTTCAGCTTCTTGATTGGCTTTGCTTCTATCCACTTGGTGAACTTGTCCATTGCGACAAGTAAGTGAGTTAAACCACCTCGTGCCGTCTTGAATGGTACCACCATGTCTAGACCCCAAACTGCGAAAGGCCAGGAAATGGGGATGGTCTTGAGTGCAGAAGCTGGCTGGTGCGGCTTGGAGCTGAACTTCTGGCAGCCTTTGCATTTTTGGACCAACTCCTTGGCCTCTTCCAAGGCAGTTGGCCAGAAGAAACCATGTTGAAAGGCTTTGGCGACGAGTGCTCTTGAAGCCGCATGGTGGCCGCACTCGCCTTGATGGATGTCTTTAAGAATCGCTTGGCCTTGCTCTGGCTCTACGCAGCACTGGTAGACACCAGTGACGTTGCGCCTGACCAGCTCTCTGTTGACTATGGTGTAGGCTGCCGCCCGGCGTTGTATTTGCCGAGCTGAGGTCTCATCAGTCGGCAGCTCTTTGTTCACCAGGTATTTGAGGATGGGCTGGGCCCATGAGGGTGCTGCTATTTCTTCGACTGTCAGAACTGCGACTTGGACGAGGGCGGTTGGGCTGGGAGGCGGCGGCTTGGAGTCAACAGCCGCTTGTTGGGTTAATGAAGTCCCCAGGCCGACTGGCGCGGTCCTTGGGTCGAGTTCTGGAGTCTTCAAGTCTACTGCCGCAGTCCCTGGGCCGGGCTCGACTGTGGCAGCTTTGGAGTCTTACGCCAAAATCCTCATACCGACTGCCGGAGCTCTGGATCCGACAATGACCGTGCTGACTACTCGGCTGGTGGCGGCGATGTACAGGAGCATAGGTTCCTTTGGAGTCGGAGCCGCCAGGACCGGTGGAGTAGTCAGCATCTTCTTCAGTTGGAGAAAAGCTTCATCTGCCTTATGGTTCCACTCGAAAAAAGTGGTCTTCTTCATGAGTTGGTATAAAGGGAGAGCTTTCTCGCCCAGCCGACTGATGAATCGGCTGATGGACGCCAAGCAGCCGGTGAACTTCTGCACATCCAGCAGTCGGCTGGGTACCTCCATTCTCTCAATGGCCTTGATCTTTACTGGGTTGCAGTCTATGTCGCGTTCAGAGACCAGGAAGCCTAGGAGCTGGCCAGCTGGTACTCCGAAGACACACTTCTCGGGGTTGAGCTTGATCTGGAACCGGCGCAGGTTCTCAAAAGTCTCCTTGAGGTCTTCCAGCAGTGTTCCGCGCTTTTCCGTCTTCACCACCATGTCGTCCACGTAAACATGGGCGTTTCTGCCGAGCTGCTTGAGGAGGCACTTTTGCATGCAACGCTAAAAGGTGGCGCCTGCATTCCTTGAGCCGAACGTCATGGTGAGGTAGTAGAAGGCTCCAAACGGCGTGATGAAGGCAGTCTTCAGTCTGTCAGCCGGGTTCTGCTTGATCTGGTGATATCCTAAGTATGCATCCAAAAAACTCAACAGCTCGCGTCCGGCTGTGGAGTCTATCACCTGATCGATTCTTGGTAGAGCAAATGGGTCCTTGGGGCAGGCCTTGTTGAGGCTCGTGTACTCAATACACATTCGCCACTGCTTGTTCTTCTTTAGTACCAGGACCGGATTTGCTAGCCATTCTGGAAAGAACACTTCCATAATGAAGCCGGCTGCTAGGAGTCGGGCTATCTCTTCTCCGACAACTCTTCTCTTCTCTTCTGATAAGCGGCGCAGGGGCTGCCTGACCGGCTTTGCATCAGATCGGACATGTAACTTGTGCTCGGTGAATTCCGTCGGTACACCTGGCATGTCTTTGGGGGACCATGCAAAGATGTCCCGATTCTCACAGAGGAAATCGACGAGATCACCTTCCTATTTGCTGTCGAGGTTTGCACCTACGACGGCGTACCTCTCTGGGTGCTCCGGATCCAAGGGTATCATCTTTGTCTCTTTGGCCAGCTTGAACAAACCCTCAGCCTCCGACTCTTTTGGGTTGGGAGATACCTCAGGCTGCTTGCCGGCCATCGCCACAACTCGCTCAAGGAGCCGCTTCTCTGCCGCGATTACCAGGGACTCGGCCAGCCGACTGCTCTCAGCTGCGTAAGCAGACAACTTCCGATAGTCGCCAGCCACAGTCAGAATTCCCCTAGAACTGGGCATCTTCATCTTGAGGTAGGCGTAGTGGGGGACCGCCATGAACTTGGCCAAGGCGGGTCGGCCAAGTAGTGCATGGTATGGGCTCTCAAGGTCCACCACCTCAAACCAAACAGACTCTCTGCGGAAGTGATATTTGTCTCCAAAGAGGACGTCATCAGGATTTTGCCGATTGGTGAGCAGGAAAGCCCAAGAACAATGCCGTGGAACACAGTCCGGCTGTTCTGAAGCTGCCTTTGCTTGATTCCTAACTTCTCCATGGTGTCCTTGTACAGGATATTGATGTTGCTGCCTCCGTCTATCAGAACTCGCGAGAAACGCGCGGCTCGTCTATCTGTGGCAAAGGTGGCGTCCAGGACCAAGTCATAGGATCCCGGACTCGGCATCACTTCTCGGTGGTCAGCCCTACTCCAGCTGATGGGCTTCTCAGACCAGTGCATGAACTCTGGCGTCTCCGACGCTACTGCATTCACCTCTTGTCGCTGCAGCCGCCTGCTGCGTCGATCATCAGCTACACTGGTGAACACCACATAGGCTCCATGCTCTTCAGGGTATTCGTCTTGTACTGCGCCGACTGCCTGACAGCCGGCTGCTGGGGCGGCGGCGGAGGCGGCTGCCCAGCGGGCGGGGGAGGCAGGAGACCGTCTCCCTTGGCGATCCTGGTGAGCCAGTGGCACTTCCGGGTGGTGTGATTCGACGGCTTCGCGCCGCTATGAAACTTGCAAGGTCCATCCAGGGTCTGCTCATAGGAGAAGGCCGGCAACCAGTTTGGCTTGCCGCCTTTCTGTCGCTTGGGCAGAGGCTGCTCATCTGGCTGCTGGGCTTCAACGGTCGCGACCTGCCGGCTACTGGAAGCCGGCTGCGGGGCCTTGCGCTTGTGGTCGCCCTGCTGTTGTCGCTGGCTGGCGTCTGCCGCCGGAGTTCTTGGAGCTTGAGGGGCCACTTTGCCAGTTGTGCTGATTTGAATCTCCGCCTTCATGGAGGAGTTGGCCGTGGCGTACTTGTCCACTATGATCAGCGGCTCGTCGAGGGTTTCTCGCTCGTCGCAAAGGAGCTTGTGCTTGAGGAGGGTGCCTTCTCTGCACCCGGCTGTAAAGTACTCGATGGCCTGCACCTCGTGCATGCCCTCGCAGGAGTTCCGGAGCTCGGCCCAACGCGTGAGGTAATCACGAGTTGACTCGTCGGGGCCTTGCACGCACAAGGAGAGCTGGCGAGGCTTGGGAGGACACTTGTACGTGCTGGTGAAGTTGCGGACGAACACTTCAGTGAAGTCGACCCAGCTGTTGATGCTGCGGGGCTTTAGGCTATTCAGCCATGTCCGGGCCGTGCCCTAGAGCATGAGCGGAACATACTTTACGGTGACACACTTGCTGCCGTTTGCTATGCTGACAGCCGTGGAGTAGTCGACTAGCCAGTCTTCCGGCTTGATGGAGCCGGTATACTTGGGCGTGTCTCTTGGGAGCGTGAATCCTCTGGGAAAGGGCTCGCCCCGAATGTGGGGCCCGAAACAAGGTTGACCCAGCTCGTCTTCTTCTTCCAGCGCTAAGGATCGGTGAAGTCAGTCGATCCGGTGGCGGGCGTCATTCTCTCCAACTCCCTCTCGGCGGCCAAGGCGATCACCGAGAGTCGGATGGTCAACAGGCGGCGGGGAGACTCGCCTCTCCTTGCGGGGAGGGGGAGGAGGACAGTCGTCTCGTCGTTCCACTGCTCTTGGACGGCCGTCTCGGTCGCGCTCTATGGTAATGCAAGTCCGACTGTGGCTGACAGTCAGCTCCTTGTCTCTTCTTCCTCGGGTGCCGCCAGTCGGCGTCCGAGACGTTGCGCCTTGATCTCAGCGAAGGTCGTTGTTGGGCTGTTGAGGCGCCTCTGTGTGGCAGCCGTCCTCGTTCTCCGTGGCGGCCGCGTCGAGAAGCCGCTAGACTCGCTCCATCATGAGGTGGCGTTCTTCGCCCTCGAAATTATCCAGCTCGTCCGCCGCTACCTGGGCGGCTTGGATGTTCTTTGCTGGTGTAGCGTACATAGGGCGTCTTGCCCCAAACAGGTCGGCGATGGCTACGCCGCGCTGCCGGACCGCGCCAAGGCGGCTGGGCCCCGGCCAGGCTGGCGATCCGCCGACGGTGCGATCCATCTCCCGCTGGTAGGCTTCTGACAAGCGCCTCATGCTGGCCAGCTTCTTCGCACCTTCAACGAGCTGAAGGCGGCGCACCTCCAATGTCTCTGCGTCAGCGTCTTCTGAAATGGGCGCAGTTAGGTCTTGCAGCGCCGCGCTGAGTGAGTCGTGCGCTCCTCCGCCGCGGAGCTCGTCATGACCGATGACTAGCACCTCGGTGACAGTGCTTCCGTTGCTCTCCGCGCGAGGGAGAGGTTCGTCATAGACCACCACATTGGTGGGGAACGCGTCGAGCGACGCGGTGTCGGAGTCGACCAGCATCGGGTCGGTGGAGCCTACGGACTCCAAGTCTACGGCAGGCTCGCCGGAAACGTGGAGTTGATCGAGGAGGCCCGCAAGGAGGTTCTCGGGGCCGCCCGTGCCTGCATTGGATGCAGGTTCGTCGGAGAGGCGGACCTCGCCGACAAGTTCGGCCAAGGAGCTGGCCGCCCAGGCGATCTCAACGCCTCTTAGCGCGTCGGTGCAAACTCCGTCTGGCGTGACTGGCTGGCTGCGCTCGCCAGGGAGGAAAAGGGTTCCCGTCCAGAACAGATCTCCGGACGGCGGTGCACCAGGCCCCACGGTGGACGCCAAATGTCGGGGGTTTGGTGCGACATATGCCAAAGGATGGCTTATCATGGTGGGGGCGAATAGAACGTCGCCGGTGCCTGGAAACGGGATGAGGCGAAGACATGCACGCCGGCAAATCTTACCCAGCTTCAGGGCTCTCCGAGGAGATAATACCCCTATTGCTTCTCTGCGGGGTCTCCGCATGATCACTATGACAAAGTGTTTACACGGTCGCTCCTTGAGCTGTTTCTTGGAGGTAGGAGAGGGCAAGGCCAGCTCTCTCCCTTCTATGTGATCTGGTCTAGACCTAATGGGTTCCAACCCTTTGCATGGGTGCCCTGGGGGGTTTATATAGGCCTACCCCCCAGGGGTACAATGGTAATCCGGCTGGACGCGGGCCCAGCCGTCAGTGCCTCTGGCCTCCGTCTTCTCTGCCGACCACTGGGGCCCGCCGACTGGCGGGCCCCACCGACTGGCCTGGTACGGAGCCGACAGGCCGCGTCCGCCGCGGGCGGGTCTTGCCGGCTGCTGATTACTGTAGCCGTGCTTCTGATGACGCGGGCTTGATCATGAGGTCGTGGCAACAGCCCCGCCGTCTGGCGGGCGATCACTGTTGCCACTCCCCATCACATCTTGATTAATGGCGTGTGGGCCCCGGGGGAGGGCTCGGCCGGCTCCCCCGGTCCAACTCCCGATGGGTCCGACTGGTGGTTCTCCTGCCATCTCCTGAGGTCTCACTGACTGGTGGGGCCTGCTACCTCTAGGCCGTATAGACAAGCCATCGTGGGTGCAGGATTCGGCCCTGCGGTGCTGATGTCAGGGTTGTCATGGCAACAGTGCCACGCCGCATGGAGATCTTCTGGGGTACGGCGTGCTGTGGCCATGCCTGCCCTTGGTAAGGGGCGGGGGTGGGCTTCGCTGTAGCCACGCCCCTGCCCCGTCCCCTTTGACGAGGTCATGGGGTTTGTTGGAGTCGCAGGCCGACTCCCCAAAGCCGGCTTCTCTGGAAGTCGCCAGTCGGGAGTCGGCTTTATCCTGAAGTCGTCCCTGGGACTCGGCCATGAGCGGGCAGTCGGACGTCTTGCCGTCGACTCCTCAGATGGCGGCTCTTCGTCCTGGGGTCTTGAGGGGCGCAGCCTGCCCCGATGTCTTGAAAGGTCCTGGGGCTCGGGTTCGCCTACCCGTGGCCCATTACTCTGACACCGGGATCCCTCATTAAGCAAGTCAAGGTAATATCTCTTCTTGACGATCTTTTTCTCGATCTTGATCGTGTTTTTTCATCTAACACACACTACTAGTACTAGTAGTATAACTTTCTGGGTGATCTTGCATGTGATTTTTGTGTGCCAAATGGCGGTTCTAAATTCCTCTTTTGACCAAAACATGCGAGAGGTTGACACTGATTTCTTATAGATTACTTTCAACTACTTTATGAACATCAATGCTACCTTTGAAGAGGGTATATTTGCATCAGTAACTTGTGTTATGGATATTGCAAGTAATCCCTCTGCTCTCATGCCTTTGAAGACATGTTCTAGTGTCTTTGTCCACTCATCATTTCTGTGTGTATATGTAGTCATATATGGAGTAAAATATCGAAAATCATCTTATATTTCTGAACGGAGGTAGTAATAAATAATTGGTTTCTGTTTGAATTAGAATGAGGTCCGCGGTGGAGATGAAGTTCTCAAAGTCATGTCGTGTGAACTAGAAGACCTAAGGGTGAGTTCTATTGCTAAACTATCCAGCTGATGTGTCCTTGTCTCCACGTGTCCTGAACTAGTGTTTTCCTGTAGCATTGTTGTCAGGCATGTTCTCAAGGTTGTACTTGACCACAACAATTTCCTAGTTGTGCCTTCGATTACGAAGGATGTGGTTCTTGTAAAGCTTCCCGACAAATCTGGTGCGGCATGTCTTCATCATCATTTTTATGAGTGGAAAGACCATTCTGTTAGGTTCTCCAAGGTTAGGAGATGGTGGTGGTGCCGGTAGACATCTCTCACAAAGTCTGTGGCCTAGTCAGTTATGCGGGGTTCATCCCGTAGGCCGGTGGCAAGAAATAGTCTGCAGAGTTTAATTAGTGCAACTTTGCTTGTTTGTAGTAAGTACTATTGTTTAGTACTTGATTTGTGTTTATGAACCCTATATTGTTTAGTACTGCCGCTTTTGGTGTGTGGTGAGTCTTGAGAACAGTCTATGTTAATGTCTGTCCACTCAATTTAGTCTGTATATTTTGGAGTATCCAGATCATCTTTTTTTGTGAGGACGGTTTATTAATTATGGTTACACTCCAATATATGTATGCATTGCAGGGTTTATCGCACCCACCATGATTTCTAGTCCCATGGATGTTCAGTCCATACGATTTGTCACGATCTTTGGACTGTCTTGCTTGTGGGGGTAGGCGGGGGCCCTGCATGCCATGCGTAGTTGGACGACCAATCCTCGGTTTAGTACTTCAACATAGTGATTCCCTGGTAAGGATTCACTCGTGTCACATCAAGTAAATCTTATTGATTTACTATCTAAATCTTATTGATTTAATGTCATGGTTTCTTTCTTTTGCTGCAATTTTATGATGCAGGTTTTGCCATGTGACATTCATCACAAAATAAACCGTTTGGTTTGCTCTACGATGGATATTTTTGCAGGTTTCACTTCTTATGTCGTGTCAGTAACGAAGGCACTGTCCATCACTTATATTACTGGAAAAAAATTGGATCAGTTTGTTGTCTGAGTACAAGCTGAATCCCTGTGATGAACTGCAGTTTGGTTTAACAAACACGCGACAATTAGTCCTTCTCGCGTTTAAAAGAAATAAAGAAAAATACTGGATCACGGTCACGGAGCCTAATCAAGTTAGAAAGCTGATCATAGCAGATCAGACACGATCGCCGCTGTCTCGCACATCGGTACCACCTTCAGCACCGGATCGAGCACCGGCAGTTGCTCTTGCCTGACAGCGGAAGCAGCTCAGTCTGATCCAGCTGAGGATTGGGCACCGACCACGTCAGCGGATCAGGCTGATCTACCAAAGGATCGGGCATCGACACCGGCACCTGCTCCGACACCGGCACCAGCTCTACAAGGAGCACCATCTCCGGCAGCATCAGCGGCACTACCAGTTGCACCAGCACGGGCACCAGCAACGACTTCAGCACCTGCACCAACACTTGCACTTGCATCTGCTCCGTCCCGTGCAGCGGCAACGGAACCAGCAGTTGCAAAGGCAACAGTCTGGGCTGCAATTCGCACTTCATATGCCAAAGTCCTTACGAAAACTGACATGTCCACCTTCTTGGTAAGCATTGGCCACCCGAGTGCTTCGTTCTTTTTTCTTTCCATGTTGTTTCACATGATTCACTATATTGATCTAACTGTTTGTGTATGTCTTCTTGTTTGCAAACACAGAATTCCTATAGCAACGAGGGAGTCGTTCAACAATCCAGGCGACCATGGCCAAGTTTCTCTTACCATGCGCAGCCTTGGTGTGAATGAACCTGCTCAATATACCATAAGTACAAAGGATGGTCGCATGATAATTGATGCTAAAGGATGGTCAAGGTTCAAATCTAAATCATATCTTGCGGTAGGGGATGGTGTCAAAATCGAACTTTCTCAGCAAGGAGAGCTGGTCCAAATCAACTTTGAAATTCTTTAGCAGCAGCACACAACTACCAAACTGATCTATCCTCCAAGAGATTTTGATGTAATATTCTGGCATGGTGAAACAATTGTCCTATGTGTATAAGTATACGACGGTATCGTTGATAGAATTGCAACTCTGATTGCTTGTTAGGAACTGTTGTTTGATTTCATTCCAACAGTTGTTGTGCTTTATTCAATTTTGTGTATTCGCCTTGCGACAGCATCTAAATCCAGCACCGTACCGACCGCTTGCAATATGAAAAGCGTTGAGGTAGAACACATGGGCCCCCAAACACGCAGGCCCACCGGCATGTGGCCCAAAGTCTAGAACCGTGAGCCTGTCTGAGTATTTCTCAGCTGAACCCCCATAATGCCCGTGCGTTGCACGTAACATCAAGATGCATTTGTATGAGTATTTTATCTTGTGAGAGAAAAGGATGAACGTGGGAAGGCCTTATTTGCAAATGTGGAGAGGTGTGTGGGTACCTTTTTGCAAAATTGCCATAGTTTCCTTCCTATCCGTCAGATATAAATCGGACGGCCTATATTGCAGGATGGCAGGCACACCATCATCACCAACTCGTCTATACCATGTTAAAAAAACTCTATTTTTTATAATTATATATGTTATATATATTCCCCTTATATTTCTTTACAGAGGGAGTATCTCTCTGTCAAAAATATATTTATGTGTAACTAGTTACTCCTGTCTTTCTACTTCCTTTTGCTTATATGTGGGGCATCCGGCAACGGGGTCCATGTGCCATATGCACCAAATTAGAGTGCACAACTGCATGGTAGACACACCCCGGTCGTAGCGCCGCAGTAATGCCCAATGAGCCGTCAAATCATAAAAAACCCCACCTTTCTAGCTTAAGCAGTAAGCTCGACGGACGAAGTGGGAATATTTCACTGGGCCTGAATCCCCTTCTCCCTCGTCTGCTTGTTCAGAGAAAACCCCCGCTCGGCGATTGCATAGCGTTTTCTCATGGAGAACCTAGTACAAATTCTTCATCCATCCCTGATAAATTCAAGTCCCTTGGTCGCGGGTACTCCTAGGATGTCATCCGCCACCGTTGATGCATTTTTCTTCCTACTGAATCTAGTGTGTTTCATTTGCAGTGCCCAAAGTGCGAGGACCCTACAGGTTTCTGCGCCCTCGGCGAGACGCCACACTTGTTCCTTCTCATCCTAACACAGGATTTTAAAACGCGCACAGTATGTTCCTAGAATCCTCTTTTCTATCTGGGAGAGTGGGGTTTTTTGAAAATGCTTTTGACTAATTTGGAAATTTGGATTGCTATATTTGGATAAAAGGTACTAGTACCATGGTCAACACTGACGTGAAGGAGGAAATTATTTCTAGATTTGGATGTAGGGAATACATTGTGTTCTCATATTATTTTTCCTAGAGTGCATTCCTTGCTCTGCCAGAACACATGTACTCAAGATGCTCGGCCTTGCCATAACTGAATACACCAGTTTAATGGTCATGGTGAATACAAGCCATGGATATAAGTTTCAAGTTGGGTTCATGAACCAAGAAGATCACTGCTTTTTTATGGCCGAACTTGGATAAACTTTCTCAAGTGTTACAGACTGAAAGTTGGCGCACGAATGTTGATGGAAATAGCATATCTTCACTGCGATCTTCCACCCCGACTTCGTTCCAATTGTTCATCCATGTTAGTTTTGTATCTGGTTCTTGCTTCTTTCCTCGATTACTTCTTAATCCACCTATTCTGTCTAAGTAAGCACAATTTAACTTTAGAAGTAGCAACGAATCTCTCACGAAGATGCTACTTCTAACCAATATTTTCTGATAATTGGTGGCACGTGTAGGTATTTTCAGAGTTAAGCAGTCTACTCGTTTGTTATTCTATAAGAACTCGGTTGTTACTCATGGCACTAAAGTTGACTTGGACGACATCCACAAGTTCCTACACTTTATTGATCGTCTTGAGGTCCTTGTGGGGCGTTTCAATGGTGGAAGGCCACGTGGGATATGTGTTTCACTGCTGCACTCGTTGAACAGGTCCAATTGTGTTGAGAAACTTATGGTACAAGCTATTTTCTGTTATATATGTTGTTCATAAACTCTTGCTTATGCACAGTTTTACAGCTGTGATCTTCTTGAAATAGGAACTACCCAGGTCTATTGTTCCTATACAGATGCCTGACCATGGTCGGGTCAGACTTGCGCTTGGTCACAACATGATGTTTATGTCGACCTACTCCATTCCCCTTGGAGGTGAAAAGATACTTATTCATGGGTGGTCTCAAATAATGAAGGCCCGTCCATCTTGGAGAATAGGACAGAAGATTATGCTCCTGCTTTTCCATGGCTCTAAAGCGAATATCCTGTTTATTGACCACATTGCAAGATCAAGCCGCTTTCAGTAGGCTGTGGATGCGCGGGGTGGCGCCTGGGCCTTGTCCTGGGGCTTGGCGGCCTCACCCTTTGGTTAACTATAGGCAAAGTAGCACTGTTCGAGGCATGCTTTGTACGGTTGAACCTGTATAAGTACTCATACTACTTTCAGCTATGGTTGTTAAGTGCCCCTGCTGGTTTCAGTTAAGGTTGTTAAGTACTCTTGCTGCTTTTACAATCTGTCGTGTTTCTTCAGTCATGTCTTCCTCTAGCCGCCAAAACCAAACCAGCGCCAGCAGGGTCGTCTGCTTTCGCTTCCCACGGCTGGCTGCATCTCAGCGCACACATCGCCGCCCCATCCTCTCCTAAATCATTAACGCCGACCTCCGAGGCCTTGCCGTCGTCCTCCACGCGCTTTGTTGCGCTCGCCGCGGCGCCACCCTCTCGCGTTGTCAACATGGTCAACAAACAAGAGGAATCGGTAGAGGACTGTACGTGGAGAGGATGACAGTAGGGGCCCACCATGTCCATGGCCGGACGCAAGGAAGTTCCTTAGTTTTTGTTATATATATACTCCATTATCAGCACATGGAAAAACAAAATGCTTCCTACTAGTGGTTTCCTGACATTTGGGACCCATGACATTGTCAGCGTATATAGTCAATAGACAAGAGAACAGCACAAGATCGGATGACACCTGGGACGTAGCTACTCGAGCAGTATTTTTTTTGTTACTGTTGAGATGGAGCAGGGTTTCAACTGGGTTGTGGCCCATCTAGCCCGGGCTTATATTTTATGTTCACCACATGACCAGCCCAGTTTATTTTTTCTGAAGAATACCCAATCCAGGCCTACTTATTTTTCTACACCCTGATGGGCTGCAACTCTTTCAAGACGCCTGCAAATCTTGAAAGTAATATGAAATGGGCTGTAAATATAAAAACCAGATGACAAATTGGCAATTACTTTATAATTTCTGAATTTTTCACATTTTCAGATTCCAATTTCACTGGGCTTTAACCTAATTCAAATATATATTCAAAGTACTTTAAATCTGGCTCGACATTTTGGTATTAAAAATAGTTTGGAACCCACAAAAATATGCAAAATTCGTTTAAATTTTTAACCCTGGCCCTGGCCAACAAAAAAAATGGACTGCAATAAATTGCATAAGAAGTTGCAATGAGCTATATATAAATTATTAAAAAAAATAGGGAATGGTCTGACTTGTGGGCCTATTAAGTTGACGCATATGCAAGATTTTTTTACTTATTATATACGACAACAAACGATTCTAAAAGATGTAACCATTGGATGTCAATCTAACGGCCGTCGTGTTTCTTCAATCTCTGATCTTCTTACTCCAGCCGCCAAATCCAGCGCCGCCAGGACCGCCTGCTCCCGCCTCCCGTGGTCGGCTGTGCTGCCACGCAAGCCTCACCGCCCCTACTACTCCCACCGCTGGCTAGGCCATCCCTCTACTCACCCACATCCCACCACTGTTGTGGCTTCACCGCCACTGGGTCATTCCCTTCCTGGGTCTCGCCGTCGTCCATCGCGCTGGTGTTCTCGGCACGGCGTGGTCAACGTTGTCAACAAACGACAACATCGGAAGTGAAAGAACATGCGGTGCCCCCATGTTTGGTTTTGGCAATTGATGACAATCTTTATGGACTAATGGTTGCCTTGAGTTATATTTAAAGGTTTTGTCCATAGGCTTTTCTTGGAGTACATGTGTTGGTTTCAAGGAGAGTGTGTGTCGACCAAGGTGCCATTCAAGGAATTATCCAAAGATTGGTCATGTGAGTGTCGAGCTTATTGCAAGCATGTCTTGAAGAAGAAGATTGTGTGATCATTCATGTCTACCTTCGAGACATCATCCAAATGAAGAGAATTGGAAAGAATCAAGGTTGATTAAGATTAAGTCAAGAATGAATCAAGTTGATCAACTCACAAAGCGCAGAAGATGTACTGAGAGGGATCAAGTGATCCCATGGTATGGTAAGCATTGTCAATTTCGCTTTGTGTACTAACCCATGGTCTTCGTGAGAGTTCTTTGTGGGGTTAGGTTGCGGTGTGCAAGTTCAAGTGGAGCATCATGAAGAGATCAAATGCTTGAAGCTTGCCGTCCATTGTGGTGACAATGGACATGTGAAGATGTGTGGAAGAGTGGCTCACCCATAGTGGAGTACGGGGGAGCAATCAACTAGTCTTTATCGAGCCAACACAATCAAGAAAGGTGGTCCAACTTGAGGAAGTCAAGATCATCATCATCTATCTCAAGTGGACCATGTGCAAGGCAAAGGTTTGCCCTTGATAGGTTTTCTATTTTACCGGTCTCATGATGGTAGTTGGGAGACCGGGTTATAGGATCGATTGCCGTACTATCAAGGGGGGCTCTCGATGAGTAGCTTGATTGTATCATTCATTGAGAGCTTGATCCTATCTTTCTTGGGTCTTGTTTGGTTCTCTTTGTGAGTCTTAGAGCTTATGGTCATCTTGATGACAAGCTCGAGTTCATCAAAAATGGAGTTCACTTGCATCTTCTATGATGTTTTTGTTGTTGGAGGTTTTTCCGGTTCTTCTCGGTTGGAGGTTTCACTCCTCTTTTTGTTAGGCATTCCTCCCCTGCCTCTTCTTTTTGATACTACTCGTCGTCTTGTATCCAACAAGCTTGAGTTTGCTCAATTCAGAGCTCGTATGAAGAAGTTATGGCAATTCTTGTTTCTTGAGAGTGGCTTTTGTCTGGTCCCAGCGATAGTACCGCGAGCCCAAGCGGTAGTACCGCTTGGAGCTCTCAGCCGTAGTACCACTATAGTGCCGCTCTTCTACCGCCTCGATTTTGGGTCCTGCTCTTCTCGTGTCGGGTTCAGCGGCAGTAGGAGCGGTAGTACTGCTCTTGTGCGGTAGTACCGCTGGGCCAAGCGGCAGTACCGCTGCGGCCAATGGTAGTACCGCTGGCTACAACGGTAGTGCCGCTCATACTGCTCTACCTCTCTGGCAATTTTTCAGCTCGTGTTTTTCTCTCTCGTTGGGGTGTTTTGACCATGCTAAGCGGTAGTACCGCTCCTCCAGCGGTAGTACCGCTCGTGTGCGGGCTGAGCACATAACGGTTGGATTTTCCCCCTCCTATAAGAGGGGGTCTTCTTCCCCAATGAACCTTATCCTTTGAGCTCGTGTTCTTCCCCCATTGTTAACCTTCTTCGAGCTTGCTAACTCTCAATCCCTCCATGGATTCTTGCTAGTTTTTGAGGGAAAAGAGAGAGGAGATCTAGATCCACATTTCCACCAACCACCTTCTCCTCTATGTGAGGGGAACCCCTTGGATCTAGATCTTGGAGCTCTTGGTATTCGCCTTCTTGTTCTTCCTCTCATTTTCCTCCCTAGCATTAGTTGCTTCGGTGGGATTTGAGAGAGAAGGACTTGGGGACTCCGTGTTCCCTTGCCATTGCATTTGCTGCATCGGTTTGAGTTCTCCATGGTGATACGTGGAAGTTACAAGTTGAGAAGCTTATTACTCTTGGGTGCTTGGTACCCTTGAGCTTGTTCCTCTTGGGTGCTTGGGCGCCCTAGATGGTTGGTGGTGTTCGGAGCTCAATCATTGTGGTGTAAAGCTCCAGGCAAGCGTCGGGGTCTCCAATTAGGTTGTGGAGATCGCCCCGAGCAATTTGACGGGTACCGGTGACCGCCCCCAAGGGTTGCCAAAGTGTACGGGTTCGGTGACCGCCCCCAAGGGTTGCCATTTGTACGGGTTCGGTGACCGCCCTCAAGGGTCCCATAGTGGAATCACGGCATCTTGCATTGTGCGAGGGCATGAGGAGATTACGGTGGCCCTAGTGGCTTCTTGGGGAGCATTGTGCCTCCACACCACTCCAAACGGAGATTAGCATCCGCAAGGGTGTGAACTTCGGGATACATCGTCGTCTCCGCGTGTCTCGGTTATCTCTTACCCGAGCCCTTTACTTATGCAATTTACTTTGAGATAGCTATATTGTTCTTTGTCATATATCTTGCTATCACATAGTTGCTTATCTTGCTTAGCATAAGTTGTTGGTGCACATAGGTGAGCCTAGTTTTTTTAGGTTCTGTGCTTGGCAAATTAACCGCTAGGTTTATTCCGCTTTTGTTCAAGCCTAAACCGTAATTATTTTAAAGCGCCTATTCACCCCCCCCCTCTAGGCGACATCCACGATCTTTTAGGAAGAGGGACATACATGGAGGCTGACAGTTGGGACCCACATGGTCCATGGCCGCATGCAAGCAAGTACCTCCTTACTACGCCAAAAAGAATGAATACTCCCGCTGACAGCTCAGACCCACCAGCTATATCTTTGCACGCAAGGAAATGCCTCATTATTACGGACAAAGAAATGAGTACTCCCCCTACTAGCTGGGACCCACCATAGTGGGAGGCTGACTTGTGGGTCTACTAAGTTGACGCGGACAGAGGGCTTTGTCAACTCAACAAACGATTCTATCACTAGTGACCGTTGGATTGTTAACATCCAACGGTTGTCCTGCTTCTTGCTACCTCTTGAGCACTGCGTTGGTTTTCCCTTGAAGAGGAAAGGGTGATCCAGTAAAGCAGCGTAAGTATTTCCCTCAGTTTTTAGAACCAAGGTATCAATCCAGTAGGAGACCATGCGCGAGTCACCTCGTACCTACACACACAAATAAGAACCTCGCAACCAACGCGATAAAGGGGTTGTCAATCCCTTCACGGCCACTTGAAAGAGTTAGATCTGATAGACATGATAATAATAAGATAAATATTTTTGGTATTTTTATGATATAGATTGAAAGTAAAGATTGCAAAATAAAGTAGATGGAAACTTATATGATGGAAAATAGACCCGGGGGCCATAGGTTTCACTAGTGGCTTCTCTCAAGATAGCATAAGTATTACGGTGGGTGAACAAATTACTATCGAGCAATTGATAGAAAAGTGAATAATTATGAGAATATCTAGGCATGATCATGTATATAGGCATCACGTCTGAGACAAGTAGACCGAAACGATTCTGCATCTACTACTATTACTCCACACATCGACCGCTATCCAGCATGCATCTAGAGTATTAAGTTCATAAGAATAGAGGAACGCCTTAAGCAAGATGACATGATGTAGAGGGATAAACTCATGCAATATGATGTAAGCCCCATCTTTTTATCCTCGATGGCAACAATACAATACGTGTCGTTTCCCTTTCTGTCACTGGGATCGAGCACCGCAAGATTGAACCCAAAGCTAAGCACTTCTCCCATTGCAAGAAAGATCAATCTAGTAGGCCAAACCAAACTGATAATTCGAAGAGACTTGCAAAGATAAACCAATCATACATAAAAGAATTCATAGAAGATTCAAATATTGTTCATAGATAAACTTTATCATAAACCCACAATTCATCGGATCTTGACAAACACACTGCAAAACAAGATTACATCGAATAGATCTCCAAGAGAATCGAGGAGAACTTTGTATTGAGATCCAAAGAGAGAGAAGAAGCCATCTAGCTACTAGCTATGGACCCGAAGGTCTGAGGTAAACTACTCACACATCATCAGAGGGGCCATGGAGTTGATGTAGAGGCCATCCGTGATCAATGCCCCCTCCGGCGGCGCTCCGGAAAAGGCCCCAAGATGGGATCTCTTGGGTACAGAAGGTTGCGGCGGTGGAAATAGGGTTTCGTGGTGCTCCTGGATGTTTGCGGGGTATATGGATATATATAGAAGGAAGAAGTACGTCGGTGGAGCAACGAGGGGACCATGAGGGTGGAGGGCGCGCCCAGGGGGTGGGCGCGCCCCCCTACCTCGTTGCTGCCTCGTTGATTGCTTGACGTCCACTCCAAGTCTCCTAGATCACGTCTGTTCCAAAAATAACGCTCCCGAAGGTTTCATTCCGTTTGGACTCCGTTTGATATTCCTTTTCGGCGATACTCTAAAATAGGCAAAAAACAACATTTTGCGCTGGGCCTCCTGTTAATACGTTAGTCCCAAAAATAATATAAAACTGTAAAAATAAGCCCATTAACATCCAAAATAGATAATATAATAGCATGGAGCAATCAAAAATTATAGATACGTTGGAGACGTATCACTTCTTCAACCTCTGATTTTCTTGCTCCAGCCGTCCAAACCACCACGTGCTCTTGCCTCCCGTGGCCGGCTGTGCTGCCGCGGAGGCCTCACCGCCCCCTACTACTCCCATCGCCCCCTCACACCGCAGCTGAACCAGTGAACCCTCGTACTCCTCTCCGTGTGGGCATCCACTATCGCGTCTTCCCCGGCTCCGCGTCATTCCCTTCCCAGGCCTCGTCGTCGTCCACCGCCTTGGTGCTCTCGGCGCGGCATGGTCAATGTGGTTAATGAACGACTTCCATCGGAAGAGTACTGTACGTTGACAGGCTGACAGCTGGGTCCACGGCCGCAGCAAGGAAGTGCCTCCTTATTATGCGCAAAATAATTATTCCTCCACTGGACAACAGGGACCCACCGGACGGGACAGCATATTTCGCAAAAAAACATTCCCCCCTGACTGCTGGGACCCACCAACTACATCTTCGCACGCAAGGAAGTGCGTCCATATTACGAGCAAAAAAAATGATTCGCCCCCTGACTGCTGGGACCCACCAGCTGCATCCTCGCACGCAAGGAAGTGCCTGACAGCCGGGACCCACCCGGTCGAAGCATACGTAGCATTGTCATTCTGGTCGCGAATGTGTATGTACATACTGGTCGATGTAGAGGCACGCACGTGTGGTAGTAGAGGTGTGCACGTGTCATAGTAGAGGCACGCACGTAGCATGTACACGTACGTACATGTTGGGTAACGTAGTAATTTCAAAAAAAATCCTACGCACACACAACTTCATAGTGATGCATAGCAACGAGAGGGGAGAGTGTCGTCCACGTACCCTCGTACTCAGTTAAGCGGAAGCGTTATTAACAACACAGTTGATGTAGTCATACGTCTTCACGATCGACCGATCCTCAATCCCGAACGTACGGCACCTCCGCGTTCAGCACACGTTCAGCTCGGTGACGTCCCGCGAACTCACGATCCAGTAGAGCTCGGGGAAGAGTTTCATCAGCACGATGGCGTGGTGACGATGTTGATGAAGCTACCGATGTAGGGCTTCGCCTAAGAACCGCTATGATATAACCAAGGTGGATTATGGTGGAGGGGGGCACCGCACACGGCTAAGAGATCAACAGATCAATTGTTGTGTCTATGGGGTGCCCCCTTGCCCCCGTATATAAAGGAGCTAGGGGGAGGCGGCCGGCCAAGGAGGAGGGCGCGCCAAGGGGGGAGTCCTACTCCCACCGGGAGTAGGACTCCTTCTTTTCCTAGTTGAAGTAGGAGAGGAGAAGGAAGGGAGAGAGGAAGATAAAGAAAGGCGGGCGCCCCCCCCCCCTCCTTGTCCAATTCGGACTAGAGCGGGAGGGGGTGTTGGGGAACGTAGTAATTTCAAAATAAAATCCTACGCACACGCAAGATCATGGTGATGCATAGCAATGATAGGGGAGAGTGTTGTCCACGTACCCTCGTAGACCGAAAGTGGAAGCGTTAGCACAACGCGGTTGATGTAGTCATACGTCTTCACGATCCGACCGATCAAGTACCGAACGTACGGCACCTCCGAGTTCAGCACACATTCAGCCTGATGACGTCCCTCGAACTCTGATCCAGCCGAGTGTTGAGGGAGAGTTTCGTCAGCACGACGGTGTGGTGACAATGATGATGTTTTACCGATGCAGGGCTTTGCCTAAGCACCGCTACAGTATTATCGAGGTGGACTATGGTGGAGGGGGCACCGCACACGGCTAAAAGATCAAACGATCAGTTGTTGTCCCTTTGGGGTGCCCCCTGCCCCCGTATATAAAGGAGCAAGGGGAGGAGGTGGCCGGCCAGGGAGAGGCGCGCCAAGGGGGAGTCCTACTCCCACTAGGAGTAGGACTCCTCCTATTCCTAGTAGGAGTAGGAGAGGGGGAAGGAAAGGGAGAGGGGGAGAAGGAAAGAGTGGGCTGGCCCCCCTTTCCCTAAACCAATTCGGTTTGGGACTTGGGGGGCGCGCCCCACACTCCCCTTGCTGCCCTCTATTTCCACTAAGGCCCATGTAGGCCCATTAAGCCCCCGGGGGTTCCGGTAACCTCCCGGTATTCCGGTAAAATCCCGATTTCACCCGGAACACTTCCGATATCCAAACATAGGCTTCCAATATATCAATCTTCATGTCTCGACCATTTTGAGACTCCTCATCATGTCCGGGATCACATCCGAGACTCCGAACAACCTTCGATACATCAAAACATATAAACTCATAATATAACCATCATCGAAACGTTAAGCGTGCGGACCCTACGGGTTCGAGAACTATGTAGACATGACTGAGACATGTCTCCGGTCAATAATCAATCGCGGAACCTAGATGTTCATATTGGCTCCCACATATTCTACGAAGATCTTTATCGATCAAACCGCATAACAACATACTTTGTTCCCTTTGTCATCGATATGTTACTTGCCCGAGATTCGATCGTCGGTATCTCAATACCTAGTTCAATCTCGTTACCGGCAAGTCTCTTTACTCGTTCTGTAATACATCATCCCGCAACTAACTCATTAGTTGCAATGCTTGCAAGTCTTAAGTGATGTGCATTACCGAGAGGGCCCAGAGATACCTCTCCGACAATCGGAGTGACAAATCCTAATCTCGAAATATGCCAACCCAACAAGTACCTTCAGAGACACCTGGAGAGCACCTTTATAATCACCCAGTTACGTTGTGACGTTTGGTAGCACACAAAGTGTTCCTCCGGTAAAGGGGAGTTGCATAATCTCATAGTCATAGGAACATGTATAAGTCATGAAGAAAGCAATAGCAGAATACTAAACGATCGTGTGCTAATATAACAGAATGGGTCAAGTCAATCACATCATTCTCCTAATGATGTGATCTCATTAATCAAATGACAACACTTTGTATATTGTTAGGAAACTTAACCATCTCTGATCAATGAGCTAGTCAAGTAGAGGCATACTAGTGACATACTGTTTGTCTATGTATTCACACATGTATTATGTTTCATGTTAATACAATTCTAGCATGAATAATAAACATTTATCATGATATAAGGAAATAAATAATAACTTTATTATTACCTCTACGGCATATTTCCTTCAGTCTCCCACTTGCACTAGAGTCAATAATCTAGTTCACATCGCCATACGATTTAATACCAATAGTTCACATCACCATGTGATTAACACCCATAGTTCACATCGACATGTGACCAACACCTAAAGGGTTTACTAGAGTCAATAATCTAGTTCACATCGCTATGTGATTAACACCCAAAGAGTACTAAGGTGTGATCATGTTTTGCTTGTGAGAGAAGTTTAGTCAACGGGTCTGCCACATTCAGATCTGTAAGTATTTTGCAAATTTCTATGTCAACAATGCTCTACACGGAGCTACTCTAGCTAATTTCTCCCACTTTCAATATGTATTCAGATTGAGATTTAGAGTCATCTGGATCAGTGTCAAAATTTGCATCAACGTAACCCTTTACGACAAACCTTTTGTCACCTCCATAATCGAGAAACATATCCTTATTCCACTAAGGATAATTTTTACTAATGTCCAGTGATCTACTCCTAAATCACTATTGTACTCCCTTGCCAAACCCAGGGCAGGGTATACAATAGATCTGGTACACAACATGGCATACTTTATAGAACCTATAGCTGAGGCATAGGGAATGACTTTCATTCTCTCTCTATCTTCTGCCGTGGTCGGGTTTTGAGTCTTACTCAACTTCACACCTTGTAACACAAGCAAGAACTCCTTCTTTGACGGTTTCATTTTGAACTACTTCAAAATCTTGTCAAGGTATGTATTCATTGAAAAACTTATCAAGCGTCTTGATCTATCTCTATAGATCTTGATGCTCAATATGTAAACAGCTTCACCGAGGTCTTTCTTTGAAAAACTCCTTTCAAACATTCCTTTATGCTTTGCAGAATAATTCTACATTATCTCCGATCAACAATACGTCATTCACATATACTTATCAGAAATGTTGTAGTGCTCCCACTCACTTTCTTGTAAATACAGGCTTCACCGCAAGTCTGTATAAAACTATATGCTTTGATGAACTTATCAAAGCGTATATTCCAACTCCGAGATGCTTGCACCAGTCCATAGATGGATCGCTGGAGCTTGCATATTTTGTTAGTACCTTTAGGATTGACAAAACCTTCTGGTTGCATCATATACAACTCTTCTATAATAAATCCATTAAGGAATGTAGTTTTGTTTATCCATTTGCCAGATTTCATAAAATGTGGCAATTGCTAACATGATTCGGACAGACATAAGCATAGATACGAGTGAGAAACTCTCATCGTAGTCAACACCTTGAACTTGTCGAAAACCTTTTGCGACAATTCTAGCTTTGTAGATAGTAACACTACTATCAGCGTCTATCTTCCTCTTGAAGATCCATTTAATCTCAATGGCTCGCCGATCATTGGGCAAGTCAATCAAAGTCCATACTTTGTTCTTATACATGGATCTCATCTCAGATTTCATGGCCTTAAGCCATTTCGCGGAATCTGAGCTCATCATCGCTTCCTCGTAGTTCGTAGGTTCGTCATGGTCAAGTAACATGACCTCCTGAACAGGATTACCGTACCACTCTAGTGCGGATCTCACTCTAGTTTACCTACGAGGTTCGGTAGTAACTTGATATGAAGTTATATGATCATCATCATTAGCTTCCTCACTAATTGGTGTAGTAGTCACAGGAACAGATTTCTGTGATGAACCACTTTCCAATAAGGGAGCAGGTATAGTTACCTCATCAAGTTCTACTTTCCTCCTGCTCAGTTCTTTCGAGAGAAACTCCTTCTCTAGAAAGGATTCATACTCAGCAATGAATATCTTGCCTTCGGATCTATGATAGAAGGTGTACCCAACATTTTCTTTTGGGTATCCTATGAAGACGCACTTCTCCGATTTGGGTTTGAGCTTATCAGGTTGAAACTTTTTCACATAAGCATTGCAACCTCAAATTTTAAGAAATGACAGCTTAGGTTTCTTGCCAAACCATAGTTCATACGGTGTCGTCTCAATGGATTTAGATGGTGCCCTATTTAATGTGAATGTAGTTGTCTCTAATGCATAACCCTAAAACGATAGTGGTAAATTGGTAAGAGACATCATAGATCGCACCATATCTAATAAAGTACGGTTACGACGTTCGGACACACCATTACAATATGCTGTTCTAGGTGGCGTGAGTAGTGAAACTATTTCACATTGTTTTAACTGAAGGCCAAACTCGTAACTCAAATATTTTACTTCTGTGATCATATCGTAGAAACTTTTATTTTTGTTACGATGATTCTCCACTTCACTCTGACATTCTTTAAACTTTTCAAATGTTTCAGACTTGTGTTTCATCAAGTAGATATACTCATATCTGCTCAAATCATCTGTGAAGATCAGAAAATAATGATACCTGCCGCGAGCCTTAATACTCATCGGACCACATACATCAGTGTGTATGATTTCCAACAAATCTATTGCTCGCTCCATTGTTCCGAAGAACGGAGTCTTAGTCATCTTGCCCATGAGGCATGGTTCGCAAGCATCAACTAATTCATAATCAAGTGATTCCAAAAGCCCATCAGCATGGATTTTCTTCATGCGCTTTACACCAATATGACCTAAACGGCAGTGCCACAAATAAGTAGCACTTTCATTATTAAATTTGCATCTTTTGGCTTCAATATTATGTAAATGTGTATCACCATGATCGAGATCCAACAAACCATTTTCATTGGGTGTATGACCATAAAAGGTTTTATTCATGTAAACAGAACAACAATTATTCTCTAACTTACATGAATAACCGTATTGTAATAAACATGTTCCAATCATATTCATGCTCAATGCAAACACTAAATAACATTTATTTTAGGTTTAACACTAATCCCGGAAGTATAGGGAGTGTGCGATGATGATCATATCAATCTTGGAACCATTTCCAATACACATCGTCACTTCACCCCTAACTAGTTTCTGTTCATTCTGCAACTCCCGTTCCGAGTTACTATTCTTAGCAATTGCAAATACTGAAGGGTTGCTAGAAACACTAGTAAAGTACACATCAATAACATGTATATCAAATATACCTATGTTCACTTTGCCATCCTTCTTATCCGCTAATTACTTGGGGTAGTTCCGCTTCCAGTGACCAGTCCTTTGCAGTAGAAGCACTCAGTTTCAGGCTTAAGTCCAGACTTGGGTTTTTTCACTTGAGCAGCAACTTGCTTGCCGTTCTTCTTCAAGTTCCCCTTTCTTCCCTTTGTCCCTTTAATTGAAACTAGTGGTTTTGTTTACCATCAACACTTGATGCTTTATTGATTTCTACCTTCGTCGATTTCAGCATCACGAAGAGCTTGGGAATCGTTTCCGTTATCCCTTGCATATTATAGTTCATCGCGAAGTTCTACTAACTTGGTGATGGTGACTAGAGAATTATGTCAATCACTATTTTATCTAGAAGATTAACTCCCACTTGATTCAAGTGATTGTAGCACCCAGACAATCTGAGCACATGCTCACTGCTTGAGCTATTCTCCTCCATCTTTTAGCTATACAACTTGTTGGAGACTTCATATCTCTCAACTCGGGTATTTGCTTGAAATATTAACTTCAACTCCTGCAACATCTCATATGGTCCATGACGTTCAAAAACGTCTTTGAAGTCCCGATTCTAAGTCATTTAAGCATGGCGCACTAAACTATCAAGTAGTCATCATATTGAGTTAGCCAAACGTTCATAACATCTGCATCTGCTCCTGCAATAGGTTTGTCACCTAGCGGTGCATCAAGGACATAATTCTTCTGTGCAGCAATGAGGATAAACCTCAGATCATGGATCCAATCCGCATCATTGCTACTAACATCTTTCAACTTAGTTTTCTCTAGGAACATATCAAAAATAAAACAGGGGAGCTAAACGCGAGCTATTGATCTACAACATAGATATGCTAATACTACCAGGACTAAGTTCATGATAAATTTAAGTTCAATTAATCATATTACTTAAGAACTCCCACTTAGATAGACATCCCTCTAATCCTCTAAGTGATCACGTGATCCATATCAACTAAACCATGTCCGATCATCACGTGAGATGGAGTAGTTTCAATGGTGAACATCACTATGTTGATCATATCTACTATATGACTCACGCTCGACCTTTCGGTCTTAGTGTTCCGAGGCCATATCTGTTATATGCTAGGCTCGTCAAGTTTAACCTGAGTATTCCGCGTGTGCAACTGTTCTGCACCCGTTGTATTTGAACGTAGAGCCTATCACACTCGATCATCACGTGGTGTCTCAGCACGAAGAACTTTCGCAACGGTGCATACTCAGGGAGAACACTTGTACATTGATAATTAGTGAGAGATCATCTTATAAAGCTATCGTCGAACTAAGCAAAATAAGATGTATGAAAGATAAACATCACATGCAATCAAAATATGTGACATGATATGGCCATCATCATTTTGTGCCTTTGATCTCCATCTCCAAAGCATCGTCATGATTTCCATCGTCACCGGTATGACACCATGATCTCCATCATCTTGATCTATATCAATGTGTCATCACATGGTCGTCTCGCCAACTATTGCTATCGCATAGCGATAAAGTAAAGCAATTATTTGGTGCTTGCATCTTATGCAATAAAGAGACAACCATAAGGCTTCTGCCAGTTGCCGATAACTTCAACAAAACATGATCATCTTATACAACAATTTATATCGCATCACGTCTTGACCATATCACATCATAACATGCCCTACAAAAACAAGTTAGACGTCCTCTACTTTGTTGTTGCAAGTTTTACGTGGCTGCTACGGGCTGAGCAAGAACCATTCTTACCTATGCATCAAAACCACAACGATAGTTTGTCAAGTTAGTGATGTTTTAACCTTCTCAAGGACCGGGCGTAGCCACACTCGGTTCAACTAAAGTTGGAGAAACTGACACCCGCTAGTCACCTGTGCATAGCACGGCGGTAAAACCAGTCTCGCATAAGCGTACGCGTAATGTCAGTCCGGGCCGCTTCATCCAACAATACCGCCGAACCAAAGTGTGACATGCTGGTAAGTAGTATGACTTATATCGCCCACAACTCACTTGTGTTCTACTCGTCCATATTACATCAACGCATAAAACCAGGCTCGGATGCCATTGTTGGCGAACGTAGTAATTTCAAAAACAAAAATCTACGCACACGCAAGATCATGGTGATGCATAGCAACAAGAGGGGAGAGTGTTGTCCACGTACCCTCATAGACCGAAAGCGGAAGCGTTAGCACAACGCGGTTGATGTAGTCGTACATCTTCACGATCCGACCGATCAAGTACCAAACGTAGGGCACCTCCGAGTTCAGCACATGTTCAGCCCGATGACGTCCCTCGAACTCCGATCCAGCCGAGTGTTGAGGGAGAGTTTAATCAGCACAACGGCGTGGTGACGATGATGATGTTTTACCGATGCAGGGCTTTGCCTAAGACCGCTACACAATTATCGAGGTGGACTATGGTGGAGGGGGGCACCGCACACGGCTAAAAGATCAAACGATCAATTGTTGTCCCTTTGGGGTGCCCCCTGCCCCTGTATATAAAGGAGCAAGGGGAGGACGTGGTCGGCCAGGGAGAGGCGTGCCAAGGGGGAGTCCTACTCCCACTAGGAGTAGGACTCCTCCTATTCCTAGTAGGAGTAGGAGAGGGGGAAGGAAAGGGAGAGGGGGAGAAGGAAAGAGGGGGCCGGCCCCCCTTGCCCTAAACCAATTCGGTTTGGGCCTTGGGGGCGCGCCCCACACTCCCCTTGCTGCCCTCTATTTCCACTAGGGCGCATGTAGGCCCATTAAGCCCCCGGGGGGTTCCGGTAACCTCCCGGTATTCCGGTAAATCCCGATTTCACCCGGAACACTTCCGATATCCAAACATAGGCTTCCAATATATCAATCTTCATGTCTCGACCATTTCGAGACTCCTCGTCATGTCCGGGATCACATTCGGGGCTCCGAACAACCTTCGGTACATCAAAACATATAAACTCATAATATAACTCTCATCGAAACGTTAAGCGTGCGGACCCTACGGGTTCGAGAACTATGTAGACATGACCGAGACATGTCTCCGGTCAATAATCAATAGCGGAATCTAGATGTTCATATTGGCTCCCAGATATTCTACGAAGATCTTTATCGGTCAGACCGCATAACAACATACGTTGTTCCCTTTGCCATCGGTATGTTACTTGCCCGAGATTCGATCGTCGGTATCTCAATACCTAGTTCAATCTCGTTACCAGCAAGTCTCTTTACTCATTCTGTAATACATCATCCCGCAACTAACTCATTAGTTGCAACGCTTGCAAGGCTTAAGTGATGTGCATTACCAAGAGGGCCCAGAGATACCTCTCCGACAATCGGAGTGACATATCCTAATCTCGAAATATGCCAACCCAACAAGTACCTTCGGAGACACCTGTAGAGGACCTTTATAATCACCCAGTTAAGTTGTGACGTTTGGTAGCACACAAAGTGTTCCTCCGATAAACGGGAGTTGCATAATCTCATAGTCATAGGAACATGTATAAGTCATGAAGAAAGCAATAGCAGAATACTAAACGATCGTGTGCTAAGCTAACGGAATGGGTCAAGTCAATCACATCATTCTCCTAATGATGTGATCTCATTAATCAAATGACAACACTTTGTCTATGGTTAGGAAACTTAACCATCTCTGATCAATGAGCTAGTCAAGTAGAGGCATACTAGTGACATACTGTTTGTCTATGTATTCACACATGTATTATGTTTCCTGTTAATGCAATTCTAGCATGAATAATAAACATTTATCATGATATAAGGAAATAAATAATAACTTTATTATTGCCTCTCGGGCATATTTCCTTCAGGGGGCACGCGGCTGCCCTTGGCCGCCCCTCTTCTTCTCCCACTAAGGCCCATTAGGCCCAATATACTCCCCGGGGGGTTCCGGTAATCCCCCGGTACTCCGGTAAATGTCCGAAACCTCCCGAAACACTTACGGTGTCTGAACATAGTCATCCAATATATCGATCTTTACGTCTCGACCATTTTGAGACTCCTCGTCATGTACGTGATCGTATCCGGGACTCTGACCTACCTTCGGTACATCAAAACACAAAAATTCATAATATCGATCGTCACAGAACTTTAAGCGTGCGGACCCTACGGGTTCGAGAACTATGTAGACATGACCGAGACATGTCTCCGGTTAATAACCAATAGCGGAACCTGGATGCTCACATTGGTTTCTACATATTCTATGAAGATCTTTATCGGTCAAATCGCATAACGACATACGTTGTTCCCTTTGTCATCGGTATGTTACTTGCCCAAGATTCGATCGTCGGCATCTCAATACCTGGTTCAATGTCGTTACCATCAAGTTGAAGGAAATATGCCCTAGAGGCAATAATAAAGTTATTATTTATTTCCTTATATCATGATAAATGTTTATTATTCATGCTAGAATTGTATTAACCGAAAACATAATACTTGTGTGAATACATAGACAAACAGAGTGTCACTAGTATGCCTCTACTTGAATAGCTCATTGATCAAAGATGGTTATGTTTCCTAGCCATTGACATGAGTTTTCATTTGATTAACGGGATCACATCATTAGGAGAACGATGTGATTGACTTGACCCATTCCGTTAGCTTAGCACTCGATCGTTTAGTATGTTGTTATTGCTTTCTTCATGACTTATACATGTTCCTATGACTATGAGATTATGCAACTCCCATTTACCGGAGGAACACTTTGTGTGCTACCAAACGTCACAACATAACTGGGTGATTATAAAGGTGCTCTACAGGTGTCTCCGAAGGTACTTGTTGGGTTGGCGTATTTTGAGATTAGGATTTGTCACTCCGATTGTCGGAGAGGTATCTCTCGGCCCTCTCAGTAATACACATCACTTAAGCCTTGCAAGCATTGCAACTAATGAGTTAGTTGCGGGGTGATGTATTAAAGAACGAGTAAAGAGACTTGCCGGTAATGAGATTGAACTAGGTATTGAGATACCGACGATCGAATCTCGGGCAAGTAACATACCGATGACAAAGGGAACAACGTATGTTGTTATGCGGTCTGACCGATAAAGATCTTCGTAGAATATGTGGGAGCCAATATGAGAATCCAGGTTCCGCTATTGGTTATTGACCGGAGACGTGTCTCGGTCATGTCTACATAGTTCTCGAACCCGTAGGGTCCGCACGCTTAACGTTTCGATGATAGTTATATTATGAGTTTATATGTTTTGATGTACCAAAGGTTGTTCGGAGTCCCGGATATGATCACAGACATGACGAGGAGTCTCGAAATGGTTGAGACATGAAGATTGATTTAATGGAAGCCTATATTTGGATATCGGAAGTGTTCCGGGTGAAATCGGGATTTTACCAGAGTACCGGAGGGGTTACCGGAATCCCCCGGGGGTTAATGGGCCATAGTGGGCCTTAGTGGAGAAGAGGAGAGGCGGCCAGGGCAAGGGCCGCGCGCCCCTCCCCCTAGTCTGAATAGAACAAGGAGAGGGGGGGCGGCGCCCCCCCCCCTTTCCTTCTTCTCCTCCACCTCTTTCCCCCTCTTCTCCTAATCCAACAAGGAAAAGGGAGGGAGTCCTACTCTCGGTGGGAGTAGGACTCCTCCTGGCAGGCCCCCTCCTGGTCGGCCGCACCTCCCCCCTTGATCCTTTATATACAGGGGCAGGGGCACCCTAGAGACACAACAATTGATCATTTGATCTTTTAGCCATGTGCGGTGCCCCCCTCCACCATAGTCCACCTCGATAATACTATAGCGGTGCTTAGGCGAAGCCCTGCGTCGGTAGAACATCAGCGTCGTCACCATGCCGTCGTGCTGACGAAACTCTCCCTCAACACTCGGCTGGATCGGAGTTCGAGGGACGTCATCGGGCTGAACATGTGCTGAACTCGGAGGTGCCGTGCGTTCGGTACTTGATCGGTCGGATCATGAAGACGTACGACTACATCAACCGCGTTGTGCTAACGCTTCCGCTTTCGGTCTACGAGGGTATGTGGACAACACTCTCCCCTCTCATTGCTATGCATCACCTTGATCTTGCGTGTGCGTAGGAATTTTTTTGAAATTACTATGTTCCCCAACACAAGTCTCTTTACTCGTTCCGTAATGCAACATCCCGTAACTAACTCATTAGTCACATTGATTGCAAGGCTTATAGTGATGTGCACTACCGAGACGGCCCAGAGATACCTCTCCGACAATCGGAGTGACAAATCCTATTCTTGATCTATGCCAACTCCACGAACACCATCGAAGACACCTGTAGAGCACCTTTATAATCACCCAATTACGTTGTGGCATTTGGTAGCACACAAAGCGTTCCTCCGGTATTCGGGAGTTGCATAATCTCATAGTCATAGGAACATGTATAAGTCATGAAGAAAGCAATAGCAGTAAACTAAAATGATCAAGTGCTAAGCTAACGAAAATGGGTCAAGTCAATCACATCATTCTCCTAATGATGTGATCCCGTTGATCAAATGACAACTCGTGTCTATAGCTAGGAAACTCAACTATCTTTAATCAACGAGCTAGTCAAGTAGATGCATACCAGTGACACTATGTTTGTCTATGTATTCACACATGTATTATGTTTCCGGTTAATACAATTCTAGCATGAATAATAATCATTTATCATGATATGAGGAAATAAATAATAACTTTATTATTGCCTCTAGGGCATATTTCCTTCAGTCTCCCACTTGCACTAGAGTCAATAATCTAGATTACCCAGTAATGATTCTAACACCCATGGAGTCTTGGTGTTGATCATGTTTTGCTCGTGGAAGAGGCTTAGTCAACGGGTCTGCAACATTCAGATCTGTATGTATCTTGCAAATCTCTATGTCTCCCACCTGGACTTGATCCCAGATGGAATTGAAGCGTCTCTTGATGTGCTTGGTTCTCTTGTGAAATCTGGATTCCATTGCCAAGGCAATTGCACCAGTATTGTCACAAAATATTTTCATTGGACCCGATGCACTAGGTATGACACCTAGATCGGATATGAACTCCTTCATCCAGACTCCTTCATTTGCTGCTTCCGAAGTAGCTATGTACTCCGCTTCACATGTAGATCCCGCCACGATGCTTTGTTTAGATCTACACCAACTGACAGCTACACCGTTCAACATAAACACGTATCCGGTTTGTGATTTAGAATTGTCCGGATCAGTGTCAAAGCTTGCATCGACGTAACCATTTACGACGAGCTCTTTGTTACCTCCATAAACGAGAAACATGTCCTTAGTCCTCTTTAGGTACTTCAGGATGTTCTTGACCGTTGTCCCGTGATCCACTCCTGGATTACTTTGGTACCTCCCTGCTAAACTAATAGCAAGGCACACATCAGGTCTGGTACACAACATTGCATGCATGATAGAGCCTATGGCTGAAGCATAGGGAACACTTTTCATTTTCTCTCTATCTTGTGCAGTGGTCGGGCATTGAGTCTTACTCAATTTCACACCTTGTAACATAGGCAAGAACCCTTTCTTAGCTTGATCCATTTTGAACTTCTTCAAAACTTTATCAAGGTATGTGCTTTGTGAAAGTCCAATTAAGCGTCTTGATCTATCTCTATAGATCTTCATGCCCAATATATAAGCAGCTTCACCGAGGTCTTTCATCGAAAAACTCTTATTCAAGTATCCTTTTGTGCTATCCAGAAATTCTATATCATTTCCAATCACCAATATGTCATCTACATATAATATTACAAATGCTGCAGAGCTCCCACTCACTTTCTTGTAAACACAGGCTTCTCCAAAAGTCTGTATAAAACCATATGCTTTGATCACACTATCAAAACATTTATTCCAACTCCGAGAGGCTTGCACTAGTCCATTAATGGATCTCTAGAGCTTGCACACTTTGTTAGTACCCTTTGGATCGATAAAACCTTCAGGTTGCATCATATACAACTCTTCTTCCAGAAATCCATTCAGGAATGCAGTCTTTACATCCATCTGCCAAATTTCATAATCATAAAATACGGCAATTGCTAACATGATTCGGACGGACTTAAGCATCGCTACGGGTGAGAAGGTCTCATCGTAGTCAACTCCTTGAACTTGTCAAAAACCTTTTGCGACAAGTCGAGCTTTGTAGACAGTAACGTTACCATCAGCGTCAGTCTTCTTCTTGAAGATCCATTTATTCTCGATGGCTTGCCAATCATCGGGCAAGTCAACCAAAGTCCATACTTTGTTCTCATACATGGATCCCATCTTAGATTTCATGGCTTCAAGCCATTTGCGGAATCTGGGCTCATCGTCGCTTCCTCATAGTTCGTAGGCTCGTCATGGTCAAGTAACATGATCTCCAGAACAGGATTACCGTACCATTCTGGTGCAGATCTTACTCTGGTTGACCTACGAGGTTCAGTAGTAACTTGATTTGAAGTTTCATGATCATCATCATTAGCTTCCTCACTAATTGGTGTCGGTGTCACATGAACCGGTTTCTGTGATGAACTACTCTCCAATAAGAGAGCAGGTACAGTTACCTCATCAAGTTCTACTTTCCTCCCACTCACTTCTTTCGAGAGAAACTCCTTCTCTATAAAGGATCCATTCTTAGCAACAAATGTTTTACCTTCGGATTTGTGATAGAAGGTGTACCCAACAGTCTCCTTTGGGTATCCTATGAAGACACATTTCTCCGATTTGGGTTCGAGCTTATCAGGTTGAATCTTTTTCACATAAGCATCGCAGCCCCAAACTTTAAGAAACGACAACTTTGGTTTCTTGCCAAACCACGGTTCATAAGGCGTCGTCTCAACGAATTTCGATGGTGCCCTATTTAACGTGAATGCAGCCATCTCTAAAGCATAACCCCAAAATGATAGCGGTAAATCAGTAAGAGACATCATAGATCGCACCATATCTAGTAAAGTATGATTATGACGTTCGGACACACCATTACGCTGTGGTGTTCCGGGTGGCATGAGTTGCAAAACTATTCCACATTGTTTCAAATGTAGACCAAACTCGTAACTCTAATATTCTCCTCCACGATCAGATCATACAAACTTTATTTTCTTGTTACGATGATTTTCCACTTCACTCTGAAATTCTTTGAAGTTTCCAAATGTTTCAGACTTATGTTTCATTAAGTAGATATACCCATATCTTCTCAAATCGTTTGTGAAGGTGAGAAAATAACGATACCCGCCGCGAGCTTCAGTATTCATTGGACCACATACATCAGTATGTATGATTTCCAACAAATCTGTTGCTTGCTCCATTATACTGGAGAACAGCGTTTTAGTCATCTTGCCCATGAGGCATGGTTTGCAAGTACCAAGTGATTCTAGAAGTCCATCAGTATGGAGTTTCTTCATGCGCTTTACACCAATATGACCCAAACGGCAGTGCCACAAATAAGTTGCACTATCATTATCAACTCTACATCTTTTGGCTTCAACATTATGAATATGTGTATCACTACTATCGAGATTCGATACAAATAGACCACTCTTCAAGGGTGCATGACCATAAAAGATGTTACTCATATAAATAGAACAACCATTATTCTCAGATTTAAATGAATAATCGTCTCGCATCAAACAAGATACAGATATAATGTTCATGCTTAACGCAGGCACCAAATAATAATTATTTAGGTCTAAAACTAATCCCAAAGGTAGATGTAGAGGTAGCGTGCCGACGGCGATCACATCGACTTTGGAACCATTTCCCACGCGCATCATCACCTCCTCCTTAGCCAGTCTTTGCTTAATCCATAGTCCTTGTTTCGACTTGCAAATATTACCAACAGAACCAGTATCAAATACCTAGGTGCTACTGTGAGCTCTAGTAAGGTACACATCAATAACATGTATATCACATATACCTTTGTTCACCTTGCCATCCTTCTTATCCGCCAAATACTTGGGGCAGTTCCGCTTCCAGTGACTAGTCCCTTTGCAGTAGAAGCACTCAGTCTCAGGCTTAGGTCCAGACTTGGGTTTCTTCTCTTGAGCATCAACTTGTTTGTCGTTCTTCTTGAAGTTCCCTTTCTTTTTCCCTTTACCCTTTTTCTTGAAACTGGTGGTCTTGTTGACCATCAACACTTGATGCTCCTTCTTGATTTCTACCTCCGCAGCCTTTAGCATTGTGAAGAGCTCGGGAATCGTCTTATCAATCCCTTGCATATTATAGTTCATCACGAAGATCTTGTAGCTTGGTTGCAGTGATTGAAGAACTCTGTCAATGACACTATCAAGCGGAAGATTAACTCCCAGCTGAGTCAAGTCATTATGGTACCCAGACATTCTGAGTATATGTTCACTGACAGAACTATTCTCCTCCATCTTGCAGCTGTAGAACTTATTGGAGACTTCATATCTCTCAATCCGGGCATTTTCTTGAAATATTAAATTCAACTCCTGGAACATCTCATATGCTCCATAAAGTTCAAAACGTCGTTGAAGTCCCGGTTCTAAGCCATAAAGCATTGCACACTGAACTACTGAGTAGTCATCAGCTTGGCTCTGCCAGACGTTCATAACATCTGGCGTTGCACCTGCAGCAGGTTTGGCACCTAGCGGTGCTTCTAGGACGTAATTCTTCTATGCAGCAATGAGGATAATCCTCAAGTTACGGACCTAGTCCGTGTAATTGCTACCATCATCTTTCAACTTTGCTTTCTCAAGGAACGCATTAAAATTCAATGGAACAATAGCACGGGCAACTATCTACAATAACATAGACAAGCAAAAATACTATCAGGTACTAAGTTCATGATAAATTTAAGTTCAATTAATCATATTACTTAAGAACTCCCACTTAGATAGACATCCCTCTGATCATCTAAGTGATCACGTGATCCACATCAACTAAACCATAACCGATCATCACGTGAAATTGAGTAGTTTTCAGTGGTGAACATCACTATGTTGATCATATCTACTGTATGATTCACGCTTGACCTCTCGGTCTCAGTGTTCCGAGGCCATATCTGCATATGCTAGGCTCGTCAAGTTTAACCCGAGTATTCTGCGTGTGTAAAACTGTCTTACACCATTTGTAGATGAACGTTGAGCTTATCACACCCGATCATCATGTGGTGTCTCGGCACGACGAACTTTGCCAACGGTGCATACTTAGGGAGAACACTTTTACCTTGAAATTTAGTGAGAGATCATCTTATAATGCTACCATCAAACAAAGCAGAATAAGATGCATAAAGGATAAACATCACATGCAATCAATATAAGTGATATGATATGGCCATCATCATCTTGTGCCTTTGATCTCCATCTTCAAAGCACCGTCATGATCACCATCGTCACTGGCACGACACCTTGATCTCCATCGTAGCATCATTGTCGTCTTGCCATCTATTGCTTCTACCACTATCGCTACCACTTAGTGATAAAGTAAAGCAATTACAGGGAGATTGCATTGCATACAATAAAGAGACAACCATATGGCTCCTGCCAGTTGCCGATAACTCTGTTACAAAACATGATCATCTCAAACAATAAATATAGAATCATGTCTTGACCATATCACATCACAACATGCCCTGCAAAAACAAGTTAGACGTCTTCTACTTTGTTGTTGCAAGTTTTACGTGGCTGCTACGGGCTGAGCAAGAACCGTTCTTACCTACGCATCAAAACCACAACGAAAGTTCGTCAAGTTAGTGTTGTTTTAACCTTCTCAAGGACCGGGCATAGTTACACTCGGTTCAACTAAAGTTGGAGAAACTGACACCCGCCAGCCACCTGCGTGCAAAGCACGTCGGTAGAACCAATCTCGCGTAAGCGTACGCGTAATGTCGGTCCAGGCCGCTTCATCCAACAATACCGCCGAACCAAAGTATGACATGCTGGTAAGCAGTATTACTTGTATCGCCCACAACTCACTTGTGTTCTACTCGTGCATATAACATCTACGCATAAACTGGCTCGGATGCCACTGTTGGGTAATGTAGTAATTTCAAAAAAATCCTACGCACACGCAAGATCATGGTGATGCATAGAAACGAGAGGGGAGAGTGTCGTCCACGTACCCTCGTAGACCGTTAAGTGGAAGCGTTATAACAACGCAGTTGATGTAGTCGTACGTCTTCATGATCGACCGATCCTCAGTACCGAACATACGGCACCTCCGCGTTCAGCACACGTTCAGCTCGGTGACGTCCCACGAACTCACGATCCAGTAGAGCTCGGAGAAGAGTTTTGTCAGCATGACAGCATGGTGACGATGTTGATGAAGCTACCGACGCAGGGCTTTGCCTAAGCACCGCTACGATATAACCGAGGTGGATTATGGTGGAGGGGGGCACCGCACACGGCTAAGAGATCAACAGATCAATTGTTGTGTCTATGGGGTGCCCCCTGCCCCTGTATATAAAGGAGCTAGGGGGGAGGCGGCCGGCCAAGGAGGAGGGCGCGCCAAGGACGGAGTCCTACTCCCACCAGGAGTAGGACTCCCTCTTTTCCTAGTTGGAGTAGGAGAGGAGAAGGAAGGGAGAGAGGAAGAGAAGGAAAGGGGGGCTCTGCCCCCCTCCTTGTCCAATTCAGACTAGAGGGGGAGGGGTGTGTGGCTGCCCTTGGCCGCCCCTCCTCTTCTCCCACTAAGGCCCATTAGGCCCAATATACTCCCCTGGGGGTTCCGATAACCCCCCGGTACTCCGGTAAATGTCCGAAACCTCCCAAAACACTTCCGGTGTCTGAACATAGTCATCCAATATATAGATCTTTACGTCTCGACCATTTTGAGACTCCTCGTCATGTCCGTGATCATATCCGGGACTCCTAACTACCTTCGGTACATCAAAACACAAAAACTCATAATACCGATTGTCACGGAACTTTAAGCGTGCGGACCCTACAGGTTCGAGAACTATGTAGACATGACCGAGACATGTCTCCAGTCAAAAACCAATAGCGGAACCTGGATGCTCATATTGGTTCCTACATATTCTACGAAGATCTTTATCGGTCAAACCGCATAACAACATATGTTGTTCCCTTTGTCATTGGTATGTTACTTGCCCGAGATTCGATCGTCGGTATCTCAATACTTAGTTCAATCTCGTTACCGGCAAGTCTCTTTACTCGTTCCGTAATACATCATCCCGCAACTAACTCATTAGTTACAATGCTTGCAAGGCTTATAGTGATGCGCATTACCGAGTGGGCCCACAGATACCTCTCCGACAATCGGAGTGACAAATCCTAATTTTGAAATACACCAACTCAACAATTACCTTCGGAGACACCTGTAGAGCACCTTTATAATCACCCAGTTACGTTGTGACGTTTGGTAGCACACAAAGTGTTCCTCCGGTAAACGGGAGTTGCATAATCTCATAGTCATAGGAACATGTATAAGTCATGAAGAAAGCAATAGCAACATACTAAACGATCAAGTGTTAAGCTAATGGAATGGGTCAAGTCAATCACATCATTCTCCTAATGATGTGATCCGTTAATCAAATGACAACTCATGTCTATGGTTAGGAAACATAACCATCTTTGATAAACGAGCTAGTCAAGTAGAGGCATACTAGTGACAGTCTGTTTGTCTATGTATTCACACATGTATCATGTTTCCAGTTAATACAATTCTAGCATGAATAATAAACATTTATCATGATATGAGGAAATAAATAATAACTTTATTATTGCCTCTAGGGCATATTTCCTTCAATACAGCATCCAGGATGCAAGAAAGAAAATACGGCCATGTACATACATACGAGCGGGGTCTCGAACGTCTACTCGCGCATACGTATGGCCAGGGCTCGTGTACATGGCTGGGTCGGAACGGAGAAGCTGCGCCGTCATCGTGTTCATGGGGAGGCAACCGGCTGGGTCAGAACGGAATGTGTCGTCGTGTTCATCGGGAGCCAACCGGCTTAGACAGAACAACTGATGGAAACGAGGCCCGGCATACCGCGGAACGGAGGAAACGGCCTTGTGTTCGACCGACCACGGTCGAAACAGGAACCTGTTCATCGGGAGGGGTCTAGCGTACCACAAAACGGAGGAAACGGACCTCCTGCGGTGGAAACGGGGTCCTGTTGATCGGGAGGGGTGTGGTGTACCACAAAACGGAGGAAACGAACTTGTGTTGGAGCACTATGGTCTAAACGGAGGTCTTGTTCATCGGGAGGGGTGTGGCGTACCGCAAAATGGGACTCCAGGGGATACTGTTCATCTCCATCGTCGACCTCCTCCAGCCTCCACAGGCTCCTGTTCATCCACCGCCGACCTCCTCCAGCCTCCACCTGCACTGTTCATCCATGGGCTCATGTTCATCCAGCCTCCACCGTGCGCTCCTCCACCGGCTACTGTTCGACCAGCCCTCTCCACGGGGTCCTGTTCAACCACCCCTCCACGGGCTACTGTTCATCCAGCCCTCCACCAGCTACTGTTCAATCAGTCCTCCACCGGCTACTGTTCATCCAGCCCTCCACGGGGTCATGTTCATCCATCGGCTCAATCGATCAGGGTCCTGTTCATCCAGCGGCAACAGCCTCTACTACCACGGGGTCCTATTCATCCAACCCCCCACCGGGAACGGTTCATCCAAACCCCCCAACAACGCTCACTATTCACCCAGAGGCAGCAACGATCGGCTTCAGTTAGTAGCAGCAGCGAAGGAATCACTCTGGTTCAGTTAACAGCAAGGGATCGATCGACCGCTCGGGTTCAGTAACGCGTAGCCTGCAGTGCAATCGCTTGGGTTCAGTTAGAGCGCAACGCCTCACACACACGCGCGTTGATGTCTACTACACAACCTTCTTCTTGTAGACGTTGTTGGGCCTCCAAGTGTAGAGATTTGTAGGACAGTAGCAAATTTCCCTCAAGTGGATGACCTAAGGTTTATCAATCCGTGGGAGGTGTAGGATGAAGATGGTCTCTCTCAAACAACCCTGCAACCAAATAACAAAGAGTCTCTTGTATCCCCAACACACCCAATACAATGGTAAATTGTATAGGTGCACTAGTTCGGCGAAGAGATGGTGATACAAGTGCAATATGGATGGTAGATATAGGTTTTTGTAATCTGAAAATATAAAAACAGCAAGGTAAATAATGATAAAAGTGAGCACAAACGGTGTTGCAATGTGTTGAAACAAGGCCTAGTGTCGTGGGTTTCTCGTGGGTTCATACTTTCACTAGTGCAAGTTCTCTCAACAATAATAACATAATTGGATCATATAACTATCCCTCAACATGCAACAAAGAGTCACTCCAAAGTCACTAATAGCGGACAACAAACGAAGAGATTATTGTAGGGTACGAAACCACCTCAAAGTTATCCTTTCTGATCGATCTATTCAAGAGTCCATAGTAAAATAACATGAAGCTATTCTTTACGTTCAATCTATCATAGAGTTCATACTAGAATAACACCTTAAGACACAAATCAACCAAAACCCTAATGTCACCTAGATACTCCAATGTCACCTCAAGTATCCATGGGTATGATTATACGATATGCATCACACAATCTCAGATTCATCTATTCAACCAGCACAAAGTACTTCAAAGAGTGCCCCAAAGTTTCTACCAGAGAGTCAAGACGAAAACACGTGCCAACCCCTATGCATAAGTTCACGAGGTCACGGAACTCGCAAGTTGATCACCAAAACATACATCAAGTGGATCACATGATATCCCATTTGTTGGGGAACGTAGCAATAATTCAAAAAAATTCCTACGTGTCACCAAGATCAATCTAGCAGATACTAGCAACAAGAGAGAGGGACTGCATCTTCATACCCTTGAAGATCACTAAGCGGAAGCATTACAAGAATGCGGTTGGTGGAGTCGTACATGTAGCGATTCAGATCGTGGTCGATTCTGATCCAAGCGTCAAACAACGGCGCCTCCGTGTTCAACACACGTACAGCCCGGGAATGTCTCCTCCTTCTTGATCCAGCAAGGGGAGAGGAGAAGTTGAGGGAGAACTCTGACAGCACGACGGCATGGTGGTGATGGAGCTCGTGGTTCTCTGGCAGGGCTTCGCCAAGCGCTACGGAGAAGGAGGAGGTGTAGGAGAGGGGGAGGGGCTGCGCTAGGAGAAGGGTGCGGCTGCCCTCTCTCTCCCTCACTATATATAGGGGGAAGGAGCGAGGAGGAGGCACCCTAGGGTTTCCCTAGGGTCGGGGTGGAGGCCACAGGGGAAACCCTATATGGGTTTGGGCGCCCCCACCCCTAGGAAATTTGCCCCCTAAGCCAGGAGGGGTGGCTGCCCTAGGGGAGGCGCCCCCACCTCTCCAGGTTACGTGAGATGGGGTGGGAGGGGCGCTCAGCCCCTTAGTAGGCTGATGTGCTCCCTCCCCTTGGCCCATAAGTCCCCCCAATGCTTGTCGGGGCCTCCGAAACCCCTTTCGGACACGTTGGTTGTCACCCGGTACCCCCGGAACAATTCCGGACTCCAATACCCTTCTTCCAATATATCGATCTTCACCTCCGGACCATTCTAGAACTCCTCATCACGCCCGAGATCTCATCCAGGACTCCGAACAACCTTCGGTAACCACATACTATTTCCCATAACAACTCTAGCGTCACCGAACCTTAAGTGTGTAGACCTTCGGGAACTATGTAGACATGACCGAGACATCTCTCCGGCCAATAACCAACAGCGGGATCTGGATACCCATGTTGGCTCCTACATGTTCCATGATGATCTTATCGGATGAACCACGATGTCAAGGATTCAATCAATCCCGTATGCAATTCCCTTTGCCTATCAGTATGTTACTTGCCCGAGATTCGATCGCCGGTATCCCCATACCTCGTTCAATCTTGTTACCGGCAAGTCTCTTTACTCGTTCCGTAACACATGATCTGTGACCAACTCCTTAGTCACACTGAGCTCATTATGATGATGCATTACCGAGTGGGCCCAGAGATACGTCTCCGTCATACGGACTGACAAATCCCAGTCTCGATTCGTGCTAACCCAACAGACACTTTAGGAGATACCTGTAGTGCACCTTTATAGCCACCCAGTTACGTTGTGACGTTTGGTACACCCAAAGCATTCCTACGGTATCCGGGAGTTACACAATCTCATGGTCTAAGGAAATGATACTTGACATTAGAAAAGCTTTAGCAAACAAACTACACGATCTTGTGCTATGCTTAGGATTGGGTCTTGTCCATCACATCATTCTCCTAATGATGTGATCCCGTTATCAATGACATCCAATGTCCATGGTCAGGAAACCACAACCATCTATTGATCAACGAGCTAGTCAACTAGAGGCTTACTAGGGACATATTACGATCTATGTATCCATACATGTTTTACAGTTTCCGGTTAATACAATTATAGCATGAACAATAGACAATTATCATGAACAAGGAAATATAATAATAACCATTTTATTATTGCCTCTAGGGCATATTTCCAACAATCTCCCACTTGCACTAGAGTCAATAATCTAGTTCACATCGCCATGTGATTAACATTCATAGTTCACATCGCCATGTGACTAATACCCAAAGAGTTTACTGGAGTCAATAATCTAGTTCACATCACCATGTGATTAACACTCAATGAGTTCTAGGGTTTGATCATGTTATGCTTACGAGATAGGTTTTAGTCAACGGGTCTGCAACATTCAGATCCGTGTGTTCTTCGCAAATCTAGATTTCATATTGTAGATGTTGCTACTATGCTCCACTTGGAGCTATTACAAATGTTCGCTCCACTATACGTATCCGGTTTGCTACTCAGAGTCATCCGGATAGGTGTTAAAGCTTGGATCGACGTAACCCTTTACGCTGAACTCTTTATCACCTCCATAACTGAGAAACATTTCCTTATTCCTAAGGACAATTTTGACCGCTGTCCAATGATCCACTCATGGATCACTCTTGTACCCCCCTTGCCAGACACGTGGCAAGGCACATCGCGGTACAGAACATGGCATATCGTATAGAGCCTATGGCTAAGGCATAGGGGACGATGTCGGTGTCAAAACCGGCGGATCTTGGGTAGGGGGTCCCGAACTGTGCATCTAGGCCGGATGGTAACAGGAGGCAAGGGACACGAAGTTTTACCCAGGTTCGGGCCCTCTTGATGGAGGTAAAACCCTACATCCTGCTTGATTAATATTGATGGTATGGGTGTTACAAGAGTAGATCTAGCACAAGATCAGAGAGGCTAAACCCTAGAAGCTAGCTTACGGTATGATTGTATGTTGTGATTGTTGTCCTACGGACTAAAACCCTTTGGTTTATATAGACACCGGAGAGGGTTAGGGTTACACAAGGTCGGTTACAAAGGAGGAGATATCCATATACGTATTTCCTAGCTTGCCTTCCACGCCAAGTAGAGTCCCATCCGGACATGAGACGAAGCCTTCAATCTTGTATCTTCATAGTCTAACAGTCCGGCCAATGGAGATAGTTCGGCTGTACGGAGACCCCCTAATCTAGGACTCCCTCAGTAGCCCCTGAACCAGGCTTCAATGACGATGAGTTCGACGCGCAGTTGTCTTCGGCATTGCAAGGCGGGTTCCTTCTCTGAATACATCACAGAAGAATTTGAATACAAGGATAGTGTCCGACCCTGCAAAATAAGTCCCACATTTCACCATAGAGAGAATAATGTTTTCGCAGATCCAATCCGCTAGCTTGTTTTGGCAACATGACGTTACGTCATGGCCCGGTGATTATTCGAACCGTTTCTCTTAACCAGCCCCGCACATAACGTGAGGCAGTTTTTCGACACGTCTTGTCAAAGCAGAGATCGTGTCCCCTTATTACGGGATTCTCATCAATACGGGCGTGGGTAACCCAACCGCGCCATCAATTGCGGCGCTTGGGGGATAAGCGAGTTTTACCAGGCAAGTGGGGACGTTTAATTTTGTCCGCCCATATAAAGGGATAAGGATTCACCTTTCTATCCACGCCTTCTTCCTCCTCTGCTCATCCGCTCCCGCACACTCGAGCTCTAGCGCCCAAGTCCTCACTTCCATCTCAACCTTCTCCAACCATGTCCGGAGCGGGAGGCAAGTGGATGGTCTCCTCCGTCACGGAGGGAGACGTCAAGAAACTGAGGAGAGCCGGATACCTGCCCGACGATATCGCGCACCGGCTCCCAGATGAGGGACAGCTCATCCCCACCCCCGAGCCCCATGAGAGGGTGGTATTCCTCACCCATTTCCTCCGCGGACTGGGATTCCCTCTCCATCCCTTCGTCCGGGGGCTCATGTTTTATTACGGCCTGGATTTCCACGATCTGGCCCCGAACTTCATCCTCAACATCTCGGCGTTCATCGTCATGTGCGAGGCCTTCCTCCGCATCAAGCCCCACTTCGGCTTATGGCTGAAGACCTTCAATGTCAAGCCGAAGGTAGTGAGCGGCCGCCAGGCGGAGTGCGGAGGCGCCATGGTGGGCAAGATGCCCAACATCACATGGCTCGAGGGCACCTTCGTGGACACCATAAAGGGGTGGCAATTGGGGTGGTTCTATATCACCGAGCCGCGCGACCCCGCATGGGTAGCGGCCCCCGAGTTCCGATCTGGCATCCCCATGCGGCTCACCTCCTGGAAAGAGAAGGGCCTGTCCTGGGGTAATTCAAAAGAGCTGACCGGACTCCAGTCATGTATTCAGAACATGGTGGATAAGAAGCTCAAGCTTGTCAACACAGTCCAGGTTATGCTCATCCGCCGGATACTCCCGTGCCAACAACGGGAGTTTACCTTGTGGGAGTTCAATCCGGCGCAGCATCGAACTCTGAACAGGCTCTTCGACACGACTCACGAAGATGCCTGGAGGGTGTTGTTCAAGGGCGCCGCGGTCCCTCCCCCCATTACTGAGGATCGCGGATTCAGCGCGAAGCGCCACGCCAGTGCGGTAAGTTGTTTTACCTTTCACAGGATACTTGTTTTCTATATAGATTGATTCTATGCGGGATCTAAACTCACGTGCCGTTAACAGGACTGGCAGAAGATGGCTGGACAAATCGACTGTCCGGCTCCCTTGCCCGAAGGCCCCGCAGACGCCCTTCTGGCGAAGATGTTGACTCCGGCCCCTTATAAGGTGCCAGAGAAGACCCAGAAGGCCAAGGGAGCTCGAAAGAGTTCCCGATGCCAGGCGTCGTCGGACTCACCATCCGATGAGTCTGCGGCACACTCTTCCCCCGAAGACGAGGAAGAGGAAGAAGAGGCTCCCCCACCAACTGGGGGAGACAAGAAAAGGAAGGCCGCCCCAACTAGGGAGGCCGGAGGGTCCAAGAAGGGAAGGACGCTCCTTCCGGACAGCTCTACCGCCGCCGACGAAAGTGAAGACGAGTGGTTGCCCAGGGCCAAGCCCCAGGGGAGATCGTAAGTATTCGGATACCAAGGTAACCCATAGGATTCCTTTGTCGCATTGCTTTCCCTAACGCCGAACTCAATTGTGCAGGCCGCCCCGAGCCAATATCGAGGTATCCTCGGACAGCTCCCTGGGCTCGTCGGACATGGATAGCGATCCAGTCCCGACCGCCACCTCCCCTCATCCAGCCGACAACACCGAGGTGCTGTCTCAAGAGGCATCGGATTGAGGGGGACAGTCCCGGAGGCGCCTCAAGGCGACCTTCCGGACTCCGGGAGCCGAGGGGACGGGGTCCCCGAGAGCTCCGAGTTTGGCCCTCAGCCGAACACCGCGCCGGACCCTCCAACGGCTCCGAGCTCGGGTAGGCGGTCCCCTTCTAAGGGGGGTGAGACGCCTGTGCCGGTGACCTTTGTCCATCCAGAGGCGCCGGACACTATGTTGGAAGCGCTTCGCAGCACTTCCATCAAGGAGGAGCACTACACTATCATGAGTGCGGTGATCCAGAAGGTTCAGTCCGCCAAGAGCGGATTGACTGAAGCCTGTACTAGCCTTCTAACAGGCTTCGAGGTAAGTGTTTTAAAATGTAGTAGAAATATTACCGCATAGACAGTAGCCCCTGATGCTTTGTTCGGTGTTCACAAAGAAAAGCCGAACAGAGGATCA